>NC_136182.1:932919-940419 GCF_965212315.1 Lampetra planeri
CCATCACTATCACCATCACCACTATCACCACCATCACCACCATCACTATCACCATCACTATCAATACCACCTTCACTACCATCACTATCACCATCACTATCATCACCACCATTACCTGTACGGCAACATCATCCGCGGCTGGGATCGATATCTCTCCAGCCACAAGTAACTACATCACCATCATCACTACCATCACTTCCACCACCATCATCACCATCACCACCACCATCATCATCAGCATCATCACTACCCATCACCACCATCACTACCATCATCATCAACATCATCACTACCATCACCACCATCACTACCATCATCATCAACATCATCACTACCATCACTATCATCACCATCACTACCACCACCATCATCACTATCACCACCACTACCATCGCCATCACTACCATCACCATCATCACCACCATCACCATCACTACCATCACCACCATCGCCACCATCACTATCACCATCATCACCACCATCACCACCATCACCACCATCACTACCATCACTACCATCACCACCATCACCACCAACACTATCACCATCATCACCACCATCACCATCACCACCATCACCATTATCACCATCACCACTACCATCATCACCATCACCATCACTATCACCATCATCACCATCACTATCACCATCACTATCACTACCATCACCATCATCATCAACATCATCACTACCATCACCATCACCATCATCACTACCATCACTACCATCACCACCATCACTATCACCATCACCACTACCATCATCACCATCACTATCACCATCATCACCATCACTATCACCATCACTATCACTACCATCACCACCATCACTACCATCACTACCATCACCACCATCACTACCATCATTACCATCACCACTATCACCACCATCACTATCATCACCATCACCACCACCATCACTATCATCACCACCATCACTATCACCACCATCACCACCATCACCTGTACGGCAACATCATCCGCTGCTGGGATCGATATCTCTCCAGCCACAAGTAACTACATCACCACCATCACTACCATCACTTCCACCACCATCATCACCATCACCACCACCACCATCACCATCACCACCACCATCATCATCAACATCATCACTACCCATCACCACCATCACTACCATCATAACCACCATCACCACCATCACTACCATCACCACCAAATCCACCATCATCATCACCACCATCACCACCATCACTACCATCACCACCAACACCAACACCATTACCATCATCACCACCATCACCACCAACACCACCACCATTACCATCATCACCATCATCATCACCACCATCACCACCATCACCACCATCACCACCAACACCATCATCACCATCATCACCATCACTACCATCACTACCATCACCACCATCACCACCATCACCACCATCACTATCACCACCATCACCACCATCACCATCACCACCATCACTACCATCACTACCATCACCATCATCACTATCACCACCATCACTACCATCACCACCATCACCATCACCACCATCACTACCATCACCACCATTACCATCACCACCATCACCATCACTACCATCACCACCATCACCATCACCACCATCACTACCATCACTACCATCATCACCACCATCACCACCATCACCACCATCACTATCATCATCATCATCATCACCACCACCACCATCACCATCACCACCATCACTATCATCATCATCATCATCACCACCATCACCACCATCACCACCATCACTATCATCATCATCATCACCACCACCACCACCACCACCATCACCACCATCACTATCATCATCATCATCACCACCATCACCACCATCACTATCATCATCACCACCACCACCATCACCACCATCACCACCATCACTATTGTAGGGGTCTTACGGAGGAGATATGTGTAGAGGTGAGATGTATGGGATCCTACGAGAAACTAGCACAGTGGGCGGGGCTTCGTGAGCACACGGGAGGGTGCTCGCAACGACGTCCACAGTTGGGACCCCAGCGGGGAGGGGTCGAGATATAAGGGGATGAGCCGGAGGGCTCGAGGCAGAATGTGTTGGTAACTCTTGAAGATCGAAGACTGCCTAGAGAGAGCCCTGGTCTCCCCTGAGACGCCGCCCTTGTAAGGGCCGCGCAGGACCGAGCCAGTGGCGGGGCCCCGTGAATCAGAGCTAGGACTCTGGGACTCCGGGTGCTGTAGCCCGACTCACGAGTGTCGGGCCAGACAGCCTCCCCTAGCCCAGAGATTGGAGGATTAAGAGGCAGGTCAGGGTAGATAGCCGTGTGTTCCCAGCTATCCGGGTGAGGGGGCCGTTACCCCCTCCAGTATTAAGTATCCCCTGTGCTTATTGTAATAAACGTTAGTGTGCCTCAACCCCGGGTGTCGATCTGCATTCGACGGTACTACATCTGGCGTCAGAAGTAAAAACAACAACGAACATGGACACGCGCCGAACAGCTCGGGCCGGGGTGCAGGAGGCAGACGACTCTGCGGGAAATGCGCTACCAGAGACGGCTGATGGGGGCAACGAGCAGCCGGGACCGAATGCACCATTACCGGGGCATCGGGAGGAAGGGGAGTCGCTGTCCGACGGACTTCGGCTGGCGCACGCGAGATTGGCGGAGCTGCTGTACGCTGCTGCCGCCACACTCGAGACCATCACTCGGCTGGGGGCTGCTGGACCACCGCGGGGCGAGGACGGCCGACGGCCGTTACACCTTCCCGCCATTTCTACCGACGACACTTTTGAAAGTCCCGCCATCGCCGCTGCAGCTGCCGAGGGCGTGGCCAACCTCAGCCTGGGGTCCGACATCGGCTCTGCTGGGGCTGCCGCGTCATCAACTTCGGACGGAGCGTCACTACCTGCGCGACAGGCGATCACATCTGTCGTTCGGGCTGACGCTCAGCCGAGTTGCGGCGACAGCAAAGTGCGGTCCTCCACGGCGGTCGCTGCGCTACACCAAAGGCTGCCCCCGCTGAAGGAGTTTGTGGCTGAGGACGGCGACTGGGGGGGATTCCAGCGGCGCTTCCTCGCGCATCAAGAGATGGCGGGGTGGTCAGACGCCGAAGCCCTCTGCGCGCTACCGGCGCTCCTTGACGGCGATGCCCTCGCCGCTCTTACGTCCGCACCGAGGGACAAGCGCTCTACTCTTCAGATGGCGCTGCAATTGCTGGCTGGGGTCTACGGACCTTCGGCGGAGTGTAGGCAGCGATTCTACGATCGCCAGCGGGGTGCGAAGGAGTCGCCCCTCGCCTACCGTACGAGCCTTCTGGCGCTCGCAAAGACGGCCTTCCCTCGTATGGATGACCAGGGCGTCGACGCCATGGTCACCGAGAAAATCCTTCTGCTGGCGGACGACCTGGACGTCGCTATCGTCGCGCAAGAGGACGCGGAGATGGGTTCCCTCCAAGCGGCACGGCTCCTCCACGCCAACCTCCTGTCGCAGCGAAGGAAGGCCAGCAGGGCAGCGGCCGGGCGTACGGTGGCTGCCATCACCCCACCGACGGAGGAGGTCTACGCCGCTGACTTCCGACAGCAGCAGCGGATGGGAGTACGGGCGGACCGGGATGGGTCGGCCCGCTCCGACCGCACGTCTTCACCACCTGCGCTCCCGCGCTGCTATAACTGCGGCATCCGGGGCCACGTCGCCTCGGGGTGCCGCTCCCCTCGACAGCGTGGGACGACGCCTCGCCGGGACGCCGGTCCTCCTCCTCCTCCCAAGCTCCACCGACATGACCCGGCGAGTCGCGGCACCCCACATGTTTGGCCGAAGCACACACCCGTTACACATGTACACACCGCAACGAACGGGGGGCCAACATTGCACACCGTGGGGCCAACACGAACCACTATGGGGACCCAAATCGAACCCGCCCAGTGGTCCGTGTTGGCCCATCGCGTTCTGGCTGCGCCGTCGGGGTCGTCGGCCGTAGTAGGGTATATTGACGGGGTCGAGGTGCGTATCCTTGTCGATACAGGAGCATCGGCGACCATCATTTCGGAACTAATATGCAACATTCTTCCTGTCCAAAGTCGTCCCTTGCTACCGGTTCATGTCCCATTCTACGCTGCTAACGGGGGCTCATTGGGTATCATGGGTCAGATTCGCGCGCAAATTTCCATCGGTGATATTAAATTGTCCGGCCCTATTTTCGTTTCCTCCTTGCTGGCGGTTCCGTGCCTGCTGGGGACAGATTTCTTGGGCAAAATGCCGATTCGGATTATGATTGATCAGGGTTGCATTGAGCTCCCGTCGGGACGACGGATGGCGTTTTTGCCCTCCCCTACTACGGATCGGTCGGCGTTCGCGACGGTACCCGCGTTTGTAGTTCAAACGGTTCGCGTGCCGCCGGGGGCACAAATGTTGGTGCCCCTAAAGCTTCGTAGACCATTCCCTAAGAGTGTTGGGGACCAGGGTATCCTGCTGGGGCCATCTAGGGCTGGGGTTAGCGGGCCGCATTTGATTCCCGCTCAGACCATCGTAAGGGGGGACGGGGACCCCTTCATCGCGGTCCTCAATGTGGGGTCGCAGGCCGTGGTAATTCCCCAAGGGACCGTGCTTGCTCACGCAACGCCGGTGCCCTGTGAGGAGTCTGTCGCAAATCACGTGCGCGCTGCCACTCTGCCGACTCCACATTCGGACACCGATGAAGGCTGGCTTGAGGCGCTTTGTGCGGGTTCGACGGACCTGTCGGATGCAGAGCGTCAAAAACTTCGGACACTGTTGCGCGAATTTGCCGATGTGTTTAGTCAAAACAAATTCGATCTGGGCTGCACCCATTTGCTGCGTCACCATATTGACACTGGTGACAGCGCGCCCATACGCCAAAATTCCTTCCGGCTGAGTCCCGCCGAGAAGGATCATGTCAAATCGGCTGTTGATGACATGTTAGCCGCCGATATCATTTCCCCCTCTACCAGCCCGTGGGGAGC
The DNA here is from genome assembly GCF_965212315.1 of Lampetra planeri. Taxonomy (NCBI): domain Eukaryota; kingdom Metazoa; phylum Chordata; class Hyperoartia; order Petromyzontiformes; family Petromyzontidae; genus Lampetra; species Lampetra planeri. Next base: position 937,862 of record NC_136182.1, read on the forward strand.
ACCGATCGTTCTGGTAAAGAAACAGGATGGATCGTTGCGGTTTTGCATCGATTTTCGCCGCCTCAACAAAATTTCCGTTGCTGACGCAACGGATTGATGAATCGCTCGACGCCTTGGCGGGGGCGCGATTCTTCTCCACATTGGATTTGCTTTCGGGATTCTGGCAGCTTCCTCTGGACGATGAATCTAAGCCAAAAACTGCATTCCGTACACCACATGGTCTCTTCCAATTTAACCGGTTGCCGATGGAATTACACTCGGCGCCGGCGACTTTCCAGCGATTGATGGAATTGGTTTTGGCTGGATTGCAGTGGGATTCGTGTTTAATCTATTTGGACGACGTTATCGTCTTTAGCAGAACATTTGACGAGCATCTCCAGAGGTTGCGGGCCGTTTTCCTCAAAATGCGGGCTGCTAATTTGAAATTTAAACCTCAAAAGTGTCATTTGTTGCGCGAATCGGTACGTTATTTGGGGCACATCGTAGGACGCTCGGGTATTGCTACCGATCCCGCCAAAACGCAGTGCGTCAGCTCCTGGCCGACTCCCACCTCGGTGGGAGAGGTCAGGAGCTTTGTTGGTTTCGCGTCATACTACCGACGCTTTGTCGCGGACTTTGCCACCATTGCTAAGCCCTTGCACGCTTTGACGTCAAATGGGGTCCGCTTCCATTGGGGACAGGAGGAGGAGGCTGCGTTCCGCTCACTTCGGGACGCTCTGGTTAATGCCCCTCCCCTGGTTTATCCCGATTTTTCGAAACCCTTTGTGCTCGATACCGACGCGAGCAACACAGGTATTGGGGGCGTGCTGTCCCAGGTGGTCGAGGGCGTGGAACGGGTGGTCGCGTACGGTAGCCGAGTGTTGTCTCCAGCGGAGCAACGATATTGTGTCACGCGTCGGGAACTGCTGGCAATTGTCTACTTCATCCAGCAGTACTGGCCATATCTGTACGGACAGTGTTTCACCGTCCGTACGGACCATGCGGCGCTACAGTACGCCCTGCGAGTCCAACAACCATCGGGACAATTGTCTCGATGGCTGGAGGTTCTCCAGGATTTTGATTTTGAGACCACGTACCGTAAGGGCGTTCGCCACACCAACGCGGACGCCCTGTCACGCATGCCGACCACCCCCGAATGCGCATGCCTCCTGGGGTCTGGCCGGTGCAGGCATCCTGCTGAATTGCCTGTTCCGGTCTTGGCGGCTGCTGACGATGCAGCACCAGTGACAAATTCCATCGCACACCAGGGTTCTGATTCCCTGTTGGGGTTGCCTGCTACGGAATGGGGTCGGTTGCAAATGGAAGATACTTCCCTCCTTGCGTTGCGCCGCCGCGTCAGGGACCGGGGGCGGGGGAGGGGTGATGCCGACGCATGGGAAATGCTCGGTGGCTTGTTGATGCATTGGGACGGCAAATCCCGTCGACACCGGCTGGTGGTCCCTTCGGGGTTACGGGGTAGGGTGGTGTGGGCCGCTCACGAGCGCCTCCTCCACCTGGGTACCCAAAAGACCCTGGCCTTGCTCCAACTTGATTTCTTTTGGCCGGGCATGACAAGGGATGTTGGGGATCTATTAGGATCGTGCCCTAGATGTGCGCAGCGCAAACCACCAGCGAAGGAGTCGAATCCGCCCCTGCAATCTATCAGGGTTTCCCGGGTGAACGAACTCGTCGCGCTGGACATTCTAGGACCGTTCCCCGCCACCCCCAGGGGAAATAGGTACTTGCTAACCGGGGTTGAATATTTCACGCGCTGGCCTATGGCCTGGCCCCTGGCCAACCAGTCGGCAGCAGCCATCGTGGAGGCCTTTGTCCAGGGATATGTCCTTGACAAAGGTGCTCCCGAGCGGCTGCTGACCGACCAGGGTAGAAATTTTTCAGGCAAATTGCTCAAACAGGTCTGTGAGATCCTTGGCACTAAAAAGATTCGCACCTCTCCATATCACCCACAAACCGACGGGATGGTCGAGCGGTTGCATCGTACCATCACGTCGATGTTGTCGCAGCACGTTTCTGACTCACAGACAGATTGGGATTTGAAAATTCAGGGGGTCCTGTCAGCATACCGGTTGGCCCCCCATGCTGCGACGGGATTTTCCCCCTTATTCCTTATGTATGGCCGCGAACCGGAGCCACCTGTTCAGGCCCAACTGCAGATCCCGGCGCCGCATGGGAAAACTCAATTGGCCGAACATGTTAAATTCAACCTGGAAAAATTAACGGAGGTACGGGATGCTGCCATGCAGAATTCTGCCAGGCGGCAGAGGGCTAATGAGCGCCTCAGAATGGGTCGCGCGCATGTGATACAGTGGAAGCCGGGGGACAGGGCATGGTTGCACTGTCCCCAGGTACCGCTCGCGTCCTCCTCTAAACTGCTGCGACCGTGGCGGGGTCCCGTCGAGGTGGTTGAGGTCCTGAGACCCCAGTGCGTGCGCATTCAATGGGGGAGGCGCCGGTGGTTTGTACACCCCTCCAGGCTAAAACCCTTCGTTGCGGTGCGAGATCCCACTACACACGCGCGTGGCCAAACATGTGGGGGGGCGTCCGACTCAGAGGGGTCT
>NC_136182.1:945419-977919 GCF_965212315.1 Lampetra planeri
GGTGAGTGGGTGAGTGAGTGAGTGGGTGAGTGAGTGGGTGGGTGAGTGAGTGGGTGGGTGAGTGAGTGAGTGGGTCAGTGAGTGAGTGAGTGGGTGAGTGAGTGGGTCAGTGAGTGAGTGGCTGAGTGGGTGAGTGAGTGAGTGAGTGGGTGAGTGAGTGAGTGGCTGAGTGAGTGAGTGGGTGAGTGGTGCACGTAGCCTGGCACCTAACGTCTCCCCCTACCTCCCTCCCTTTCTGTATTGCAGCCCCTCCACTCTCTACGATGTTGACTACGAGTAAGTTACCCCGGTCGCCACGGCAACCGGTTATCCCGCACAGGGTTGGGGGGGCGGGTTACCCTAGCAACCAATTACTTGCGGGTGGTAGCTGGTTGCCGTGGGAACCGGTTACCCCGGGAGGTGGTTACCATAGCAACCAATTACCCAGAGCGGGGATCGCTGATTACAGTGGGAGCCGTTTGTGAGGGGAGGGGGTGGTGGTGGCGACGAGTTACCATGGTAACCGCAACTCACTCACTCACATGTTACCATGGTAACCTGTTACCAGGGGGAGGGGGTGGTCGGTTACTATGGTAGCCGGCTACCAGGGAGGTGGTCGGTTGCCATGTTACCCCAAATACGCGGCAACCGTGGTCACATTGGTAACTGGTGGAAATGTATAAATGGCAGCTACGGGGACTGGTAACCATGGTAACAGATTTCCAGGGTAGCTGGTAACCGCGGCGAGGTAACTGCGACTGACAGCGCTCGCAGGTTGCCATGGTAACCGGCGTAAAAATGTGGGTTAACTGTGGTTACCGTGTTTTAGTAACTGGTAGCCATGGGTACCGGTTAACTGGTTACCGTATCCGTGGTAACAGCTGGGTATCTACGGTAACTTTTTTTGTCCACGGTAATTGGATGATTGGCTGGCCGTGGTTACGGGGTAACGATGGTAACCATGGTAACTATGGTAACCATGGTAACGTCTCATCGCAGGGTCGACGCAAAGTCCCACAAGAAGCCGAAAATGGTGAGGGTCACCTCGTTACCCCATAGTTACCCCACGTTACCCCCCCCACGTTACCCCCCCACGTTACCCCCCCACGTTACCCCCCCACGTGACCCCATCGTTACCCCCCCCCCCACGTTACCCCCTCCCCCCCCCCCCACGTGACCCCTCCCCCCCCCACGTGACCCCTCCTTCCACCCCACGTGACCCCTCCCCCCCCCCCCCACGTAACACCCCACCCCACGTGACCCCTCCCCCCCCCACGTGACCCTTCCCCGCCCCCCCCCACGTGACTTCCCCCCCCACGTGACTTCCCCCCCCCCACGTGACCGCACCCCCCCCCCCCCCCCCCACGTGACCCCTCCCCCCCCCCCGCATAACCCCTCCCCCCCCCCACGTGACCCCTCCCCCCCCACGTGACCCCTCCCCCCCCCCCGCATAACCCCTCCCCCCCCCCCACGTGACCCCTCCCCCCCAACGTAACCCCTCTCCCCCCCCCCACGTGACCCCTCCCCCCCCCCCCACGTGACCCCTCCCCCCCCCCCCCACGTGACCCCTCCCCCCCCCCCACGTGACCCCTCCCCCCCCCCCCACGTAACCCCTCCCCCCCCCCACGTGACCCCTCCCCCCCCCCACGTGACCCCTCCCCCCCCCCCGCGTAACCCCTCCCCCCCACGTGACCCCTCCCCCCCCGCGTAACCCCTCCCCCCCCCCGCGTAACCCCTCCCCCCCCCCACGTGACCCCTCCCCCCCCCCACGTGACCCCTCCCCCCCAACGTAACCCCTCCCCCCCCCCCCACGTGACCCCTCCCCCCCAACGTAACCCCTCCCCCCCCCCCACGTGACCCCTCCCCCCCCACGTGACCCCTCTCCCCACCCCACGTGACCCCTCCCCCCCCCCCCCCCCCACGTGACCCCCTCCCCCCCCCCGCGTAACCCCTCCCCCCCCCCACGTGACCTCTCCCCCCCCACGTGACCCCTCTCCCCCCCCCGCGTAACCCCTCCCCCCCCCCAAGTGATCCTCCCCCCACGTGACCCCTCCCCCCCCAACGTAACCCCTCCCCCCCCCACGTGACCCCTCCCCCCCCACGTGACCCCTCTCCCCACCCCACGTGACCCCACCCGCCACCCCACGTGACCCCTCCCTCCCCCCACGTGACCCCTCCCTCCCCCCCTCCCATCCGTTGCAGGAATATTGAGAGAGGCCATCCTCGTCCAATCGGCAGCCTCCCTGGGGTCACGAGGTGGGGGGGGGGGGCGGAGGCATCTCAACCAATCAGAAGGCACTTCCTGGTTGAAGTGTGGCGTGTCGTGTGTAGTGTAGTGTGTAGTGTATAGTGTAGTGTGTAGTGTAGTGTGTAGTGTAGTGTGTAGTGTGTAGTGTAGTGTGTAGTGTAGTGTGTAGTGTGTAGTTTAGTGTGTAGTTAAGTGTGTAGTGTAGTGTATAGTGTAGAGTAGAGTGTAGAGTAGAGTGTAGTGTAGTGTGTAGTGTATAGTAGTGTAGTGTATAGTAGTGTAGTGTGTAGTTTAGTGTGTAGTGTAGTGTGTAGTGTAGTGTATAGTGTAGAGTAGAGTGTAGTGTATAGTGTAGTGTACAGTGTATAGTAGTGTAGTGTATAGTAGTGTAGTGTGTAGTGTAGTGTAGTGTGTAATGTAGTGGGTAGTGTAGTGGGTAGTGTAGAGCAGTGTGTAGTGTATATTGTAGTGTATAGTGGAGTGTAGTGTATAGTAGTGTGTAGTGTTTTGTGTGATTTTAGAGTGAGTGTCTGTGTGTGTGTGTGTAGTGAGTATGTGTAGTTGATGTAGTGTATAGTGTCTGTGTAGTATAGTATGTAGTATAGTATGTAGTGTGTAGTGTATAGTGTAGTGTAGTGCGGCGTGATTATTTTGTAATCGTTATTTATTTTATTGATACCGGCGGTGAGCATTGATGTCCTGCCACTAGGTGCTTCCAGCGGCTCACTCAGTCACTCAGTCACTCAGTCACTCACTCACTCACTCAATCGCTCAGTCACTCAGTCACTCACTCAGTCGCTCACTCAGTCGCTCACTCAGTCACTCAGTCACTCACTCAGTCACTCAGTCACTCAGTCACTCAGTCACTCAGTCACTCACCCAGTCACTCACCCAGTCACTCAGACATTCACTCAGTCACTCACTCACTCAGTCACTCACTCAGACACTCACTCACCCACTCACTCAGTTACTCTTTCACTCACTCACTCAGTCACTCACTCACTCAGTCACTCACTCACACACTCAGACACACAGTCACTCACCATACTCACTCAGTCACTCACCCACTCACTCACCCACTCACTCATTCAGTCACTCACTCACCCACTCACTCACTCACCCACCCAATCACTCACTCACCCACTCACTCACTCAGTCACTCACTCACTCACTCACTCACCCACCCACTCACTCACTCACCCACTCACTCAGTCACTCACTCACCCACTCACCCACTCACTCACTCACCCACCCACTCACTCACCCACTCACCCACCCACTCACTCACTCACTCACCCACTCACTCACCCACTCACTCACCCACTCACCCACCCACCCACCCACTCACTCACCCACTCACTCACCGCTGTGGATAGCGGAGTGGCGGTGCTGCTGGTTTTTGTAACGAATCAAAGATGACGATTCATGGTCAGCAGAGACAGATAAATAAACATTCCTACAGACTTGGTGGTGGTGGTGAGTCTATGGGTGTCTGTGTGGTGGTGGTGGTGGTGGTGAGTCTATGGGTGTCTGTGTGGTGGTGGTGGTGAGTCTATGGGTGTCTGTGGTGGTGGTGGTGAGTCTATGGTTGTATGTGTGGTGGTGGTGGTGAGTCTATGGGTGTCTGTGTGGTGGTGTTGGTGGTGGTGAGTCTATGGGTGTCTGTGGTGGTGGTGGTGAGTCTATGGGTGTCTGTGGTGGTGAGTCTATGGGTGTCTTTGTGGTGTTGGTGGTGGTGAGTCTATGGGTGTCTTTGGTGTTGGTGGTGGTGAGTCTATGGGTGTCTGTGTGGTGGTGGTGGTGGTGAGTCTATGGGTGTCTGTGTGATGGTGGTGGTGGTGAGTCTATGGGTGTCTGTGGTGGTTGTGGTGAGTCTATGGGTGTCTGTCGTGGTGGTGGTGAGTCTATGGGTGTCTGTGTGGTGGTGGTGGTGAGTCGATGGGTGTCTGTGGTGGTGGTGAGTCTATGGGTGTCTGTGTGGTGATGGTGGTGGTGAGTCTATGGGTGTCTGTGGTGGTGGTGAGTCTATGGGTGTCTGTGGTGGTGGTGAGTCTATGGGTGTCTGTGTGGTGGTGGTGGTGGTGAGTATGGGTGTCTGTGGTGGTGGTGAGTCTATGGGTGTCAGTGTGGTGATGGTGGTGGTGAGTCTATGGGTGTCTGTGGTGGTGGTGAGTCTATGGGTGTCTGTGGTGGTGGTGAGTCTATGGGTGTCTGTGTGGTGGTGGTGGTGGTGAGTCTATGGGTGTCTGTGTGGTGGTGGTGGTGAGTCTATGGGTGTCTGTGTGGTGGGGGTGGTGGTGAGTCTATGGGTGTCTGTGTGGTGATGGTGGTGGTGAGTCTATGGGTGTCTGTGGTGGTGGTGGTGAGTCTATGGGTGTCTGGTGGTGGTGGTGGTGAGTCTATGGGTGTCTGTGTGGTGGTGGTGGTGAGTCTATGGGTGTCTGTGGTGGTGGTGAGTCTATGGGTGGTGGTGAGTCTATGGGTGTCTGTGTGGTGGTGGGGTTGGTGGTGGTGAGTCTATGGGTGTCTGTGGTGGTGGTGGTGGTGAATCTATGGGTGTCTGTGTGGTGGTGGTGGTGGTGAGTCTATGGGTGTCTGTGTGGTGGTGGTGGTGAGTCTATGGGTGTCTGTGTGGTGGTGGTGGTGAGTCTATGGGTGTCTGTGGTGGTGGTGGTGGTGGTGGTGGTGGTGGTGGTGGTGGTGAGTCTATGGGTGTCTGTGTGGTGGTGGTGGTGAGTCTATGGGTGTCTGTGGTGGTGGTGGTGAGTCTATGGGTGTCTGTGGTGGTGGTGGTGAGTCTATGGGTGTCTGTGGTGGTGGTGGTGAGTCGATGGGTGTCTGTGGTGGTGGTGAGTCTATGGGTGTCTGTGGTGGTGGTGGTTGTCAGTCTATGGGTGTCTGTGTGGTGGTGGTGGTGAGTCTATGGGTGGTGGTGGTGGTGAGTCTATGGGTGGTGGTGGTGAGTCTATGGGTATCTGTGGTGGTGGTGGTGAGTCTATGGGTGTCTGTGTAGTGGTGGTGGTGAGTCTATCGGTGTCTGTGTGGTGGTGGTGAGTCTATGGGTGTCTGTGTGGTGGTGGTGGTGGTGAGTCTATGGGTGTATGTGGTTGTGGTGGTGGTGGTGAGTCTATGGGTGTCTGTGTGGTGGTGGTGGTGAGTCTATGGGTGTCTGTGTGGTGGTGGTGGTGGTGGTGAGTCTCTTGGTGTCTGTGGTGGTGGTGGTGGTGAGTCTATGGGTGTCTGTGGTGGTGGTGAGTCTATGGGTGTATGTGTGATGGTGGTGGTGGTGAGTCTATGGATGTCTGTGTGGTGGTGGTGGTGGTGGTGAGTCTATGGGTGTCTGTGGTGGTGGTGAGTCTATGGGTGTATGTGTGATGGTGGTGGTGGTGAGTCTATGGGTGTCTGTGGTGGTGGTGGTGAGTCTATGGGTGTCTGTCATGGTGGTGGTGAGTCTATGGGTGTCTGTGTGGTGGTGGGGGTGAGTCTATGGGTGTCTGTGGTGGTGGTGGTGAGTCTATGGGTGTCTGTGTGGTGGTGGTGGTGGTGGTGAGTCTCTTGGTGTCTGTGGTGGTGGTGGTGGTGAGTCTATGGGTGTCTGTGGTGGTGGTGAGTCTATGGGTGTATGTGTGATGGTGGTGGTGGTGAGTCTATGAATGTCTGTGGTGGTGGTGGTGAGTCTATGGGTGTCTGTCATGGTGGTGGTGAGTCTATGGGTGTCTGTGTGGTGGTGGGGGTGAGTCTATGGGTGTCTGTGGTGGTGGTGGTGAGTCTATGGGTGTCTGTGTGGTGGTGGTGAGTCTATGGGTGTCTGTGTGGTGGTGGTGAGTCTATGGTTGTCTGTCGTGGTGGTGGTGAGTCTATGGGTGTCTGTGTGGTGGTGGTGGTGAGTCTATGGGTGTCTGTGTGGTGGTGGTGGTGAGTCTATGGGTGTCTGTGTGGTGGTGGTGGTGGTGGTGAGTCTATGGGTGTCTGTGTGGTGGTGGGGGTGAGTCTATGGGTGTCTGTGTGGTGGTGGTGGTGGTGGTGGTGAGTCTATGGGTGTCTGTGTGGTGGTGGTGAGTCTATGGTTGTCTGTCGTGGTGGTGGTGAGTCTATGGGTGTCTGTGTGGTGTTGGTGGTGGTGAGTTTATGGGTGTCTGTGTGGTGGTGGTGGTGAGTCTATGGGTGTCTGTGTGGTGGTGGTGAGTCTATGGGTGTCTGTGTGGTGGTGGGGGTGAGTCTATGGGTGTCTGTGTGGTGGTGGTGGTGGTGGTGGTGAGTCTATGGGTGTCTGTGGTGGTGGTGGTGATGAGTCTATGGGTGTCTGTTGTGGTGGTGGTGAGTGTATGGGTGTCTGTGTGGTGGTGTTGGTGGTGGTGAGTCTATGGGTGTCTGTGGTGGTGGTGAGTCTATGCGTGTATGTATGATGGTGGTGGTGGTGAGTCTATGGGTGTCTGTGGTGGTGGTGGTGAGTCTATGGGTGTCTGTGGTGGTGGTGGTGAGTCTATGGGTGTCTGTGTGGTGGTGGGGGTGAGTCTATGGGTGTCTGTGGTGGTGGTGGTGAGTCTATGGGTGTCTGTGTGGTGGTGGTAAGTCTATGGGTGTCTGTGTGGTGGTGGTGAGTCTATGGTTGTCTGTCGTGGTGGTGGTGAGTCTATGGGTGTCTGTGTGGTGGTGGTGGTGAGTCTATGGGTGTCTGTGTGGTGGTGGTGGTGAGTCTATGGGTGTCTGTGTGGTGGTGGTGGTGGTGAGTCTATGGGTGTCTGTGTGGTGGTGGGGGTGAGTCTATGGGTGTCTGTGTGGTGGTGCTGGTGGTGGTGGTGAGTCTATGGGTGTCTGTGTGGTGGTGGTGAGTCTATGGTTGTCTGTCGTGGTGGTGGTGAGTCTATGGGTGTCTGTGTGGTGGTGGTGGTGAGTCTATGGGTGTCTGTGTGGTGGTGGTGGTGAGTCTATGGGTGTCTGTTGTGGTGGTGGTGAGTGTATGGGTGTCTGTGTGGTGGTGTTGGTGGTGGTGAGTCTATGGGTGTCTGTGGTGGTGGTGAGTCTATGGGTGTATGTGTGATGGTGGTGGTGGTGAGTCTATGGGTGTCTGTGGTGGTGGTGGTGGTGGTGAGTCTATGGGTGTCTGTGGTGGTGGTGGTGGTGGTGAGTCTATGGGTGTCTGTGTGGTGGTGGGGGTGAGTCTATGGGTGTCTGTGTGGTGGTGGTGGTGGTGGTGGTGGTGGTGAGTCTTTGGGTGTCTGTGGTGGTGGTGGTGAGTCTATGCGTGTCTGTGGTGGTGGTGAGTCTATGGGTGTATGTGTGATGGTGGTGGTGGTGAGTCTTTGGGTGTCTGTGGTGGTGGTGGTGGTGGTGGTGGTGGTGGTGGTGGTGAGTCTATGCGTGTCTGTGGTGGTGGTGAGTCTATGGGTGTCTGTGTGGTGGTGGTGGTGAGTCTATGGGTGTCTGTGTGGTGGTGGGGGTGAGTCTATGGGTGTCTGTGTGGTGGTGGTGGTGGTGGTGGTGAGTCTATGGGTGTCTGTGTGGTGGTGGTGGTGGTGGTGGTGGTGGTGGTGGTGAGTCTATTGGTGTCTGTGTGGTGGTGGGGGTGAGTCTATGGGTGTCTGTGTGGTGGTGGTGGTGAGTCTATGGGTGTCTGTGGTGGTGGTGGTGAGTCTATGGGTGTCTGTTGTGGTGGTGGTGAGTGTATGGGTGTCTGTGTGATGGTGTTGGTGGTGGTGAGTCTATGGGTGTCTGTGGTGGTGGTGAGTCTATGGGTGTCTGTGTGGTGTTGGTGGTGGTGAGTCTATGGGTGTCTGTGTGGTGGTGTTGGTGGTGGTGAGTCTATGGGTGCTTGTGGTGGTGGTGAGTCTATGGGTGTCTGTGGTGGTGGTGCTGGTGGTCAGTCTATGGGTGTCTGCGTGGTGGTGGTGGTGAGTCTATGGGTGGTGGTGGTGGTGAGTCTATGGGTGGTGGTGGTGAGTCTATGGGTATCTGTGGTGGTGGTGGTGAGTCTATGGGTGTCTGTGTAGTGGTGGTGGTGAGTCTATGGGTGTATGTGTGGTGGTGGTGGTGAGTCTCTGGGTGTATGTGGTTGTGGTGGTGAGTCTATGGGTGTCTGTGTGGTGGTGGTGGTGGTGAGTCTATGGGTGTCTGTGTGGTAGTGGTGGTGGTGAGTCTATGGGTGTCTGTGTGGTGGTGGTTAGTCTATGGGTGTCTGTGTGGTGGTGGTGGTGAGTCTATGGGTGTCTGTGTGGTGGTGGGGGTGAGTCTATGGGTGTCTGTGGTGGTGGTGGTGGTGGTTGTGAGTCTATGGGTGTCTGTTGTGGTAGTGGTGAGTGTATGGGTGTCTGTGTGGTGGTGTTGGTGGTGGTGAGTCTATGGGTGTCTGTGGTGGTGGTGAGTCTATGGGTGTATGTGTGATGGTGGTGGTGGTGAGTCTATGGGTGTCTTTGGTGGTGGTGGTGAGTCTATGGGTGTCTGTCGTGGTGGTGGTGAGTCTATGGGTGTCTGTGTGGTGGTGGGGGTGAGTCTATGGGTGTCTGTGTGGTGGTGGTGGTGGTGGTGGTGGTGGTGGTGGTGAGTCTATGGGTGTCTGTGTGGTGGTGGTGGTGAGTCTATGGGTGTCTGTGTGGTGGTGGGGGTGAGTCTATGGGTGTCTGTGTGGTGGTGGTGGTGGTGGTGAGTCTATGGGTGTCTGTGTGGTGGTGGTGGTGGTGGTGAGTCTATGGGTGTCTGTGTGGTGGTGGTGGTGGTGAGTCTATGGGTGTCTGTGTGGTAGTGGTGGTGGTGAGTCTATGGGTGTCTGTGGTGGTGGTGATTCTATGGGTGTATGTGTGATGGTGGTGGTGGTGAGTCTATGGATGTCTGTGTGGTGGTGGTGGTGGTGGTGGTGAGTCTATGGGTGTCTGTGGTGGTGGTGAGTCTATGGGTGTATGTGTGATGGTGGTGGTGGTGAGTCTATGGGTGTCTGTGGTGGTGGTGGTGAGTCTATGGGTGTCTGTCGTGGTGGTGGTGAGTCTATGGGTGTCTGTGTGGTGGTGGGGGTGAGTCTATGGGTGTCTGTGGTAGTGGTGGTGAGTCTATGGGTGTCTGTGGTGGTGGTGAGTCTATGGGTGTATGTGTGATGGTGGTGGTGGTGAGTCTATGGGTGTCTGTGGTGGTGGTGGTGAGTCTATGGGTGTCTGTGTGGTGGTGGGGGTGAGTCTATGGGTGTCTGTGTGGTGGTGGTGGTGGAGGTGGTGAGTATATGGGTGTCTGTGTGGTGGTGGTGGTGGTGAGTCTATGGGTGTCTGTGTGGTGGTGGTGGTGGTGAGTCTATGGGTGTCTGTGGTGGTGGTGGTGAGTCTATGGGTGTCTGTGTGGTGGTGGTGGTGGTGAGTCTATGGGTGTCTGTGTGGTGGTGGGGGTGAGTCTATGGGTGTCTGTGTGGTGGTGGTGGTGGTGGTGGTGGTGGTGGTGGTGAGTCTATGGGTGTCTGTGGTGGTGGTGGTGGTGAGTCTATGGGTGTCTGTTGTGGTGGTGGTGAGTGTATGGGTGTCTGTGGTGGTGGTGAGTCTATGGGTGTATGTGTGATGGTGGTGGTGGTGAGTCTATGGGTGTCTGTGGTGATGGTGGTCAGTCTATGGGTGTCTGTCGTGGTGGTGGTGAGTCTATGGGTGTCTGTGTGGTGGTGGGGGTGAGTCTATGGGTGTCTGTGTGGTGGTGGTGGTGAGTCTATGGGTGTCTGTGTGGTGGTGGTGGTGAGTCTATGGGTGTCTGTGTGGTGGTGGTGGTGGTGGTGAGTCTATGGGTGTCTGTGGTGGTGCTGGTGAGTCTATGGGTGTCTGTGTGGTGGTGGTGGTGGTGGTGGTGGTGGTGAGTCTATGGGTGTCTGTGTGGTGGTGGGGGTGAGTCTATGGGTGTCTGTGTGGTGGTGGTGGTGGTGGTGGTGGTGAGTCTATGGGTGTCTGTGGTGGTGGTGGTGGTGAGTCTATGGGCGTCTGTTGTGGTGGTGGTGAGTGTATGGGTGTCTGTGTGGTGGTGTTGGTGGTGGTGAGTCTATGGGTGTCTGTGGTGGTGGTGAGTCTATGGGTGTCTGTGTGGTGTTGGTGGTGGTGAGTCTATGGGTGTCTGTGTGGTGGTGTTGGTAGTGGTGAGTCTATGGGTGTCTGTGGTGGTGGTGAGTCTATGGGTGTCTGTGTGGTGTTGGTGGTGGTGAGTCTATGGGTGTCTGTGGTGGTGGTGGTGAGTCTATGGGTGTCTGTGGTGGTGGTGATGAGTCTATGGGTGTCTGTGTGGTGGTGGTGAGTCTATGGGTGTCTGTGTGGTGGTGGTGAGTCTATGGTTGTCTGTCGTGGTGGTGGTGGTGACTCTATGGGTGTCTGTGTGGTGGTGGTGGTGGTGAGTCTATGGGTGTCTGTGTGGTGGTGGGGGTGAGTCTATGGGTGTCTGTGTGGTGGTGGTGGTGGTGGTGCGTCTATGGGTGTCTGTGGTGGTGGTGAGTCTATGGGTGTCTGTTGTGGTGGTGGTGAGTGTATGGGTGTCTGTGTGGTGGTGTTGGTGGTGGTGAGTCTATGGGTGTCTGTGGTGGTGGTGAGTCTATGGGTGTATGTGTGATGGTGTCTGTGTGGTGGTGGGGGTGAGTCTGTGTGTCTGTGTGGTGGTGGTGGTGGTGAGTCTATGGGTGTCTGTGGTGGTGGTGGTGGTGGTGAGTCTATGGGTGTCTGTTGTGGTGGTGGTGAGTGTATGGGTGTCTGTGTGATGGTGTTGGTGGTGGTGAGTCTATGGGTGTCTGTGGTGGTGGTGAGTCTATGGGTGTCTGTGGTGGTGGTGCTGGTGGTCAGTCTATGGGTGTCTGTGTGGTGGTGGTGGTGAGTCTATGGGTGGTGGTGGTGGTGGTGAGTCTATGGGTGGTGGTGGTGAGTTTTTGGGTATCTGTGGTGGTGGTGGTGAGTCTATGGGTGTCTGTGTAGTGGTGGTGGTGAGTCTATGGGTGTCTGTGTGGTGGTGGTGGTGGTGGTGAGTCTATGGGTGTATGTGGTTGTGGTGGTGGTGGTGAGTCTATGGGTGTCTGTGTGGTGGTGGTGGTGGTGAGTCTATGGGTGTCTGTGTGGTAGTGGTGGTGGTGAGTCTATGGGTGTCTGTGTGGTGGTGGTTAGTCTATGGGTGTCTGTGTGGTGGTGGTGGTGGTGAGTCTATGGGTGTCTGTGTGGTGGTGGTGGTGAGTCTATGGGTGTCTGTGTGGTGGTGGTGGTGGTGGTGGTGAGTCTATGGGTGTCTGTGTGGTGGTGGGGGTGAGTCTATGGGTGTCTGTGGTGGTGGTGGTGAGTCTATGGGTGTCTGTTGTGGTGGTGGTGAGTGTATGGGTGTCTGTGTGGTGGTGTTGGTGGTGGTGAGTCTATGGGTGTCTGTGGTGGTGGTGAGTCTATGGGTGTATGTGTGATGGTGGTGGTGGTGAATCTATGGGTGTCTGTGGTGGTGGTGGTGGTGAGTCTATGGGTGTCTGTCGTGGTGGTGGTGAGTCTATGGGTGTCTGTGTGGTGGTGGGGGTGAGTCTATGGGTGTCTGTGTGGTGGTGGTGGTGGTGAGTCTATGGGTGTCTGTGTGGTGGTGGTGGTGAGTCTATGGGTGTCTGTGTGGTGGTGGGGGTGAGTCTATGGGTGTCTGTGTGGTGGTGGTGGTGGTGGTGGTGAGTCTATGGGTGTCTGTGTGGTGGTGAGTCTATGGGTGTTATTGTGGTGGTGGGGGTGAGTCTATGGGTGTCTGTGTGGTGGTGGTGGTGGTGGTGAGTCTATGGGTGTCTGTGGTGGTGGTGGTGGTGGTGAGTCTATGGGTGTCTGTTGTGGTGGTGGTGAGTGTATGGGTGTCTGTGTGATGGTGTTGGTGGTGGTGAGTCTATGGGTGTCTGTGGTGGTGGTGAGTCTATGGGTGTCTGTGTGGTGTTGGTGGTGGTGAGTCTATGGGTGTCTGTGTGGTGGTGTTGGTGGTGGTGAGTCTATGGGTGTCTGTGGTGGTGGTGAGTCTATGGGTGTCTGTGTGGTGTTGGTGGTGGTGAGTCTATGGGTGTCTGTGGTGGTGGTAGTGAGTCTATGGGTGTCTGTGGTGGTGGTGGTGAGTCTATGGGTGTCTGTGTGGTGGTGGTGAGTCTATGGGTGTCTGTGTGGTGGTGGTGAGTCTATGGGTGTCTGTCGTGGTGGTGGTGAGTCTATGGGTGTCTGTGTGGTGGTGGGGGTGAGTCTATGGGTGTCTCTGTGGTGGTGGTGGTGGTGGTGGTGGTTGTGGTGGTGAGTCTATGGCTGTCTGTTGTGGTGGTGAGTCTATGGGTGTCTGTGTGGTGGTGGTGGTGGTGGTGGTGGTGGTGGTGGTGGTGAGTCTATGGGTGTCTGTGGTGGTGGTGAGTCTATGGGTGTCTGTGTGGTGGTGTTGGTGGTGGTGAGTCTATGGGTGTCTGTGGTGGTGGTGAGTCTATGGGTGTCTGTGTGTTGGTGGTGGTGAGTCTATGGGTGTATGTGGTGGTGGTGAGTCTATGGGTGTCTGTGTGGTGGTGGTGAGTCTATGGGTGTATGTGGTGGTGGTGAGTCTATGGGTGTCTGTGTGGTGGTTGTGGTGAGTCTATGAGTGTCTGTGGTGGTGGTGAGTCTATGAGTGTCTGTGGTGGTGGTGAGTCTATGGGTGTATGTGTGATGGTGGTGGTGGTGAGTCTATGGGTGTCTGTGGTGATGGTGGTCAGTCTATGGGTGTCTGTCGTGGTGGTGGTGAGTCTATGGGTGTCTGTGTGGTGGTGGTGAGTGTATGGGTGTCTGTGGTGGTGGTGAGTCTATGGGTGTATGTGTGATGGTGGTGGTGGTGAGTCTATGGGTGTCTGTGGTGATGGTGGTCAGTCTATGGGTGTCTGTCGTGGTGGTGGTGAGTCTATGGGTGTCTGTGTGGTGGTGGGGGTGAGTCTATGGGTGTCTGTGTGGTGGTGGTGGTGAGTCTATGGGTGTCTGTGTGGTGGTGGTGGTGAGTCTATGGGTGTCTGTGTGGTGGTGGTGGTGGTGGTGGTGAGTCTATGGGTGTCTGTGGTGGTGCTGGTGAGTCTATGGGTGTCTGTGTGGTGGTGGTGGTGGTGGTGAGTCTATGGGTGTCTGTGTGGTGGTGGGGGTGAGTCTATGGGTGTCTGTGTGGTGGTGGTGGTGGTGGTGGTGAGTCTATGGGTGTCTGTGGTGGTGGTGGTGGTGAGTCTATGGGCGTCTGTTGTGGTGGTGGTGAGTGTATGGGTGTCTGTGTGGTGGTGTTGGTGGTGGTGAGTCTATGGGTGTCTGTGGTGGTGGTGAGTCTATGGGTGTCTGTGTGGTGTTGGTGGTGGTGAGTCTATGGGTGTCTGTGTGGTGGTGTTGGTAGTGGTGAGTCTATGGGTGTCTGTGGTGGTGGTGAGTCTATGGGTGTCTGTGTGGTGTTGGTGGTGGTGAGTCTATGGGTGTCTGTGGTGGTGGTGGTGAGTCTATGGGTGTCTGTGGTGGTGGTGATGAGTCTATGGGTGTCTGTGTGGTGGTGGTGAGTCTATGGGTGTCTCTGTGGTGGTGGTGAGTCTATGGTTGTCTGTCGTGGTGGTGGTGGTGACTCTATGGGTGTCTGTGTGGTGGTGGTGGTGGTGAGTCTATGGGTGTCTGTGTGGTGGTGGGGGTGAGTCTATGGGTGTCTGTGTGGTGGTGGTGGTGGTGGTGCGTCTATGGGTGTCTGTGGTGGTGGTGAGTCTATGGGTGTCTGTTGTGGTGGTGGTGAGTGTATGGGTGTCTGTGTGGTGGTGTTGGTGGTGGTGAGTCTATGGGTGTCTGTGGTGGTGGTGAGTCTATGGGTGTATGTGTGATGGTGTCTGTGTGGTGGTGGGGGTGAGTCTGTGTGTCTGTGTGGTGGTGGTGGTGGTGAGTCTATGGGTGTCTGTGGTGGTGGTGGTGGTGAGTCTATGGGTGTCTGTTGTGGTGGTGGTGAGTGTATGGGTGTCTGTGTGATGGTGTTGGTGGTGGTGAGTCTATGGGTGTCTGTGGTGGTGGTGAGTCTATGGGTGTCTGTGGTGGTGGTGCTGGTGGTCAGTCTATGGGTGTCTGTGTGGTGGTGGTGGTGAGTCTATGGGTGGTGGTGGTGGTGGTGAGTCTATGGGTGGTGGTGGTGAGTTTTTGGGTATCTGTGGTGGTGGTGGTGAGTCTATGGGTGTCTGTGTAGTGGTGGTGGTGAGTCTATGGGTGTCTGTGTGGTGGTGGTGGTGGTGGTGAGTCTATGGGTGTATGTGGTTGTGGTGGTGGTGGTGAGTCTATGGGTGTCTGTGTGGTGGTGGTGGTGGTGAGTCTATGGGTGTCTGTGTGGTAGTGGTGGTGGTGAGTCTATGGGTGTCTGTGTGGTGGTGGTTAGTCTATGGGTGTCTGTGTGGTGGTGGTGGTGAGTCTATGGGTGTCTGTGTGGTGGTGGTGGTGAGTCTATGGGTGTCTGTGTGGTGGTGGTGGTGGTGGTGGTGAGTCTATGGGTGTCTGTGTGGTGGTGGGGGTGAGTCTATGGGTGTCTGTGGTGGTGGTGGTGAGTCTATGGGTGTCTGTTGTGGTGGTGGTGAGTGTATGGGTGTCTGTGTGGTGGTGTTGGTGGTGGTGAGTCTATGGGTGTCTGTGGTGGTGGTGAGTCTATGGGTGTATGTGTGATGGTGGTGGTGGTGAATCTATGGGTGTCTGTGGTGGTGGTGGTGGTGGTGAGTCTATGGGTGTCTGTCGTGGTGGTGGTGAGTCTATGGGTGTCTGTGTGGTGGTGGGGGTGAGTCTATGGGTGTCTGTGTGGTGGTGGTGGTGGTGAGTCTATGGGTGTCTGTGTGGTGGTGGTGGTGAGTCTATGGGTGTCTGTGTGGTGGTGGGGGTGAGTCTATGGGTGTCTGTGTGGTGGTGGTGGTGGTGGTGGTGAGTCTATGGGTGTCTGTGTGGTGGTGAGTCTATGGGTGTTATTGTGGTGGTGGGGGTGAGTCTATGGGTGTCTGTGTGGTGGTGGTGGTGGTGGTGAGTCTATGGGTGTCTGTGGTGGTGGTGGTGGTGGTGAGTCTATGGGTGTCTGTTGTGGTGGTGGTGAGTGTATGGGTGTCTGTGTGATGGTGTTGGTGGTGGTGAGTCTATGGGTGTCTGTGGTGGTGGTGAGTCTATGGGTGTCTGTGTGGTGTTGGTGGTGGTGAGTCTATGGGTGTCTGTGTGGTGGTGTTGGTGGTGGTGAGTCTATGGGTGTCTGTGGTGGTGGTGAGTCTATGGGTGTCTGTGTGGTGTTGGTGGTGGTGAGTCTATGGGTGTCTGTGGTGGTGGTAGTGAGTCTATGGGTGTCTGTGGTGGTGGTGGTGAGTCTATGGGTGTCTGTGTGGTGGTGGTGAGTCTATGGGTGTCTGTGTGGTGGTGGTGAGTCTATGGGTGTCTGTCGTGGTGGTGGTGAGTCTATGGGTGTCTGTGTGGTGGTGGGGGTGAGTCTATGGGTGTCTCTGTGGTGGTGGTGGTGGTGGTGGTGGTTGTGGTGGTGAGTCTATGGCTGTCTGTTGTGGTGGTGAGTCTATGGGTGTCTGTGTGGTGGTGGTGGTGGTGGTGGTGGTGGTGGTGGTGAGTCTATGGGTGTCTGTGGTGGTGGTGAGTCTATGGGTGTCTGTGTGGTGGTGTTGGTGGTGGTGAGTCTATGGGTGTCTGTGGTGGTGGTGAGTCTATGGGTGTCTGTGTGTTGGTGGTGGTGAGTCTATGGGTGTATGTGGTGGTGGTGAGTCTATGGGTGTCTGTGTGGTGGTGGTGAGTCTATGGGTGTATGTGGTGGTGGTGAGTCTATGGGTGTCTGTGTGGTGGTTGTGGTGAGTCTATGAGTGTCTGTGGTGGTGGTGAGTCTATGAGTGTCTTTGGTGGTGGTGGTGGTCAGTCTATGGGTGTCTGTGTGGTGGTGATGAGTCTATGGGTGGTGGTGGTGGTGAGTCTATGGGTGGTGGTGATGAGTCTATGGGTGTCTGTGTAGTGGTGGTGGTAAGTCTATGGGTGTCTGTGTGGTGGTGGTGGTGAGTCTATGGGTGTATGTGGTTGTGGTGGTGGTGGTGAGTCTATGGGTGTCTGTGTAGTGGTGGAGGTGAGTCTATGGGTGTCTGTGTGGTGGTGGTGGTGGTGGTGAGTCTATGGGTGTTTGTGGTTGTGGTGGTGGTGAGTCTATGGGTGTCTGTGTGGTGGTGGTGAGTCTATGGGTGTCTGTGTGGTGGTGGTGAGTCTATGGGTGTCTGTCGTGGTGGTGGTGAGTCTATGGGTGTCTGTGTGGTGGTGGGGGTGAGTCTATGGGTGTCTCTGTGGTGGTGGTGGTGGTGGTGGTGGTTGTGGTGGTGAGTCTATGGCTGTCTGTTGTGGTGGTGAGTCTATGGGTGTCTGTGTGGTGGTGGTGGTGGTGGTGGTGGTGGTGGTGGTGAGTCTATGGGTGTCTGTGGTGGTGGTGAGTCTATGGGTGTCTGTGTGGTGGTGTTGGTGGTGGTGAGTCTATGGGTGTCTGTGGTGGTGGTGAGTCTATGGGTGTCTGTGTGTTGGTGGTGGTGAGTCTATGGGTGTATGTGGTGGTGGTGAGTCTATGGGTGTCTGTGTGGTGGTGGTGAGTCTATGGGTGTATGTGGTGGTGGTGAGTCTATGGGTGTCTGTGTGGTGGTTGTGGTGAGTCTATGAGTGTCTGTGGTGGTGGTGAGTCTATGAGTGTCTTTGGTGGTGGTGGTGGTCAGTCTATGGGTGTCTGTGTGGTGGTGATGAGTCTATGGGTGGTGGTGGTGGTGAGTCTATGGGTGGTGGTGATGAGTCTATGGGTGTCTGTGTAGTGGTGGTGGTAAGTCTATGGGTGTCTGTGTGGTGGTGGTGGTGAGTCTATGGGTGTATGTGGTTGTGGTGGTGGTGGTGAGTCTATGGGTGTCTGTGTAGTGGTGGAGGTGAGTCTATGGGTGTCTGTGTGGTGGTGGTGGTGGTGGTGAGTCTATGGGTGTTTGTGGTTGTGGTGGTGGTGAGTCTATGGGTGTCTGTGTGGTGGTGGTGGTTGTGGTGAGTCTATGGGTGTCTGTGTGGTAGTGGTGGTGGTGAGTCTATGGGTGTCTGTGGTGGTGGCGGTAAGTCTATGGGTGTCTGTGTGGTGGTAGTGGTGAGTTTATGGGTGTCTGTGTGGTGGTGGTGGTGCGTCTATGGGTGTCTGTGTGGTGGTGGTGGTGAGTCTATGGGTGTGTGTGTGTGGTGGTGGTGGTGGTGAGTCTATGGGTGTCTTTGTGGTGTTGGTAGTGGTGAGTCTATGGGTGTCTGTGTGGTGGTGTTGGTGGTGGTGAGTCTATGGGTGTCTGTGTGGTGGTGGTGATGGTGAGTCTATGGGTGTCTGTGGTGGTGGTGGTGAGTCTATGGGTATCTGTGTGGTGGTGGTGAGTCTATGGGTGTCTTTGTGGTGTTGGTGGTGGTGAGTCTATGGGTGTCTGTGGTGGTGGTGGTGGTGGTGATTCTATGGGTGTCTGTGTGGTGGTGATAGTGGTGAGTCTATGGGTGTCTGTGTGGTGGTGGTGGTGAGTCTATGGGTGTCTGTGTGGTGTTGGTGGTGGTGAGTCTATGGGTGTCTGTGTGGTGTTGGTGGTGGTGAGTCTGTGGTGGTGGTGGTGAGTCTATGAGTGTCTGTGGTGGTAGTGGTGAGTCTATGGGTGTCTGTGTGGTGGTGGTGGTGAGTCTATGGGTGTCTGTGGTGGTGGTGGTGAGTCTATGGGTGTCTGTGTGATGTTGGTGGTGGTGACTCTGTGGTGGTGGTGGTGAGTCTATGGGTGTCTGTGGTGGTGGTGGTGGTGGTGAGTCTATGGGTGTCTGTTGTGGTGGTGGTGAGTGTATGGGTGTCTGTGTGATGGTGTTGGTGGTGGTGAGTCTATGGGTGTCTGTGGTGGTGGTGAGTCTATGGGTGTCTGTGTGGTGTTGGTGGTGGTGAGTCTATGGGTGTCTGTGTGGTGGTGTTGGTGGTGGTGAGTCTATGGGTGTCTGTGGTGGTGGTGAGTCTATGGGTGTCTGTGTGGTGTTGGTGGTGGTGAGTCTATGGGTGTCTGTGGTGGTGGTAGTGAGTCTATGGGTGTCTGTGGTGGTGGTGGTGAGTCTATGGGTGTCTGTGTGGTGGTGGTGAGTCTATGGGTGTCTGTGTGGTGGTGGTGAGTCTATGGGTGTCTGTCGTGGTGGTGGTGAGTCTATGGGTGTCTGTGTGGTGGTGGGGGTGAGTCTATGGGTGTCTCTGTGGTGGTGGTGGTGGTGGTGGTGGTTGTGGTGGTGAGTCTATGGCTGTCTGTTGTGGTGGTGAGTCTATGGGTGTCTGTGTGGTGGTGGTGGTGGTGGTGGTGGTGGTGGTGGTGGTGGTGGTGGTGGTGAGTCTATGGGTGTCTGTGGTGGTGGTGAGTCTATGGGTGTCTGTGTGGTGGTGTTGGTGGTGGTGAGTCTATGGGTGTCTGTGGTGGTGGTGAGTCTATGGGTGTCTGTGTGTTGGTGGTGGTGAGTCTATGGGTGTATGTGGTGGTGGTGAGTCTATGGGTGTCTGTGTGGTGGTGGTGAGTCTATGGGTGTATGTGGTGGTGGTGAGTCTATGGGTGTCTGTGTGGTGGTTGTGGTGAGTCTATGAGTGTCTGTGGTGGTGGTGAGTCTATGAGTGTCTTTGGTGGTGGTGGTGGTCAGTCTATGGGTGTCTGTGTGGTGGTGATGAGTCTATGGGTGGTGGTGGTGGTGAGTCTATGGGTGGTGGTGATGAGTCTATGGGTGTCTGTGTAGTGGTGGTGGTAAGTCTATGGGTGTCTGTGTGGTGGTGGTGGTGAGTCTATGGGTGTATGTGGTTGTGGTGGTGGTGGTGAGTCTATGGGTGTCTGTGTAGTGGTGGAGGTGAGTCTATGGGTGTCTGTGTGGTGGTGGTGGTGGTGGTGAGTCTATGGGTGTTTGTGGTTGTGGTGGTGGTGAGTCTATGGGTGTCTGTGTGGTGGTGGTGGTTGTGGTGAGTCTATGGGTGTCTGTGTGGTAGTGGTGGTGGTGAGTCTATGGGTGTCTGTGGTGGTGGCGGTAAGTCTATGGGTGTCTGTGTGGTGGTAGTGGTGAGTTTATGGGTGTCTGTGTGGTGGTGGTGGTGCGTCTATGGGTGTCTGTGTGGTGGTGGTGGTGAGTCTATGGGTGTGTGTGTGTGGTGGTGGTGGTGGTGAGTCTATGGGTGTCTTTGTGGTGTTGGTAGTGGTGAGTCTATGGGTGTCTGTGTGGTGGTGTTGGTGGTGGTGAGTCTATGGGTGTCTGTGTGGTGGTGGTGATGGTGAGTCTATGGGTGTCTGTGGTGGTGGTGGTGAGTCTATGGGTATCTGTGTGGTGGTGGTGAGTCTATGGGTGTCTTTGTGGTGTTGGTGGTGGTGAGTCTATGGGTGTCTGTGGTGGTGGTGGTGGTGGTGATTCTATGGGTGTCTGTGTGGTGGTGATAGTGGTGAGTCTATGGGTGTCTGTGTGGTGGTGGTGGTGAGTCTATGGGTGTCTGTGTGGTGTTGGTGGTGGTGAGTCTATGGGTGTCTGTGTGGTGTTGGTGGTGGTGAGTCTGTGGTGGTGGTGGTGAGTCTATGAGTGTCTGTGGTGGTGGTGGTGAGTCTATGGGTGTCTGTGTGGTGGTGGTGGTGAGTCTATGGGTGTCTGTGGTGGTGGTGGTGAGTCTATGGGTGTCTGTGTGATGTTGGTGGTGGTGACTCTGTGGTGGTGGTGGTGAGTCTATGGGTGTCTGTGGTGGTGGTGGTGGTGGTAGTGAGTCAATGGGTGTCTGTGTGGTGGTGGTGAGTCTATGGGTGTCTGTGTGGTGGTGGTGGTGAGTCTATGGGTGTCTGTGGTGGTGGTGGTGAGTCTATGGTTGTATGTGTGGTGGTGGTGGTGAGTCTATGGGTGTCTGTGTGGTGGTGTTGGTGGTGGTGAGTCTATGGGTGTCTGTGGTGGTGGTGGTGAGTCTATGGGTGTCTGTGGTGGTGAGTCTCTGGGTGTCTTTGTGGTGTTGGTGGTGGTGAGTCTATGGGTGTCTGTGGTGTTGGTGGTGGTGAGTCTATGGGTGTCTGTGTGGTGGTGGTGGTGGTGGTGAGTCTATGGGTGTCTGTGTGATGGTGGTGAGTCTATGGGTGTCTGTGGTGGTGGTGGTGAGTCTATGGGTGTCTGTCGTGGTGGTGGTGAGTCTATGGGTGTCTGTGTGGTGGTGGGGGTGAGTCTATGGGTGTCTGTGGTGGTGGTGGTGAGTCTATGGGTGTCTGTGTGGTGGTGGGGGTGAGTCTATGGGTGTCTGTTGTGGTGGTGGTGAGTCTATGGGTGTCTGTGGTGGTGGTGGTGGTGAGTCTATGGGTGTCTATCGTGGTGGTGGTGAGTCTATGGGTGTCTGTGTGGTGGTGGGGGTGAGTCTATGGGTGTCTGTGGTGGTGGTGGTGAGTCTATGGGTGTCTGTGTGGTGGTGGGGGTGAGTCTATGGGTGTCTGTTGTGGTGGTGGTGAGTCTATGGGTGTCTGTGTGGTGGTTGGCACAGTAGGGGGCACAGGTGGTGCATCAGCCAGTCATCTCGGTCATCTCAGTCAGTCGACCAGTGGCACCTGCTGGGTCTGCCCCGTGACCTCCTGCCAGCGGGCGTTCGACATTTCACGTGGTAGCCTCAAGGTGCACATGGCCTGGTACAAGCGTCGTGGTGACGTCACCGCCACTTAGTGTCGAATGGCGGTTGTTGTTGTGTGCGCGTGTGTGTGTCTGTGTGTGTGTGTCTGTGTGTGTGCGTTTGTGTGTGTCTCTGTCAGTCTGTGTGTGTCTGTGTGTGTCTCTGTAAGTCTATGTGTGTGTCTGTGTGTGTCTGTGTGTGTCTGTGTGTGTCTCTGTAAGTCTGTGTGTGTGTCTGTCTTTGTAAGTCTGTGCTTGTGTCTGTGTGTGTGTCTCTGTAAGTCTGTGTGTGTGTCTGTGTGTGTGTCTGTATGTGTTTGTGTCTGCAAGTGTGTGTCTGTGTGTGTGTGTGTGTGTCTGTATGTGTCTGTGTCTGTAATTGTGTGTGTGTGTCTGTGTGTGTGTGTCTCTGTAAGTCTGTGTGTGTGTCTGTGTGTCTGTGTCTCTGTGTGTGTGTCTCTGTGTGTGTGTGTATATGTGTGTCTGTGTGTGTGTGTTTGTGTGTATCTCTGTAAGTATGTGTGTCTGTGTGTGTATCTCTGTGTGTCTGTGTGTGTGTGTGTCTGTAAGTCTGTGTGTCTGTGTGTGTCTGTAAGTCTGTGTGTGTCTGTGTGTGTGTGTCTCTGTAAGTCTGTGTGTGTGTCTGTGTGTGTGTCTGTGTGTGTGTCTGTGTGTGTCTGTGAGTGTGTCTGTAAGTGTGTGTGTGTGTGTATCTCTGTGTCTGTGTGTCTGTGTGTGTGTCTGTAAGTCTGTGTGTGTCTGTGTGTGTCTGTGTGTCTCTGTAAGTCTCTGTCTGTGTGTGTGTGTCTGTGTGTGTGTCTGTGTGTATCTCTGTAAGTCTGTGTGTGTGTATCTCTAATTCTGCGTGCGTGTGTCTCTGTAAGTCTGTGTGTGTGTCTGTGTGTATCTCTGTAAGTCTGTGTGTGTGTATCTCTGTAAGTCTGTGTGTGTGTCTGTGTGTATCTCTGAGTGTATCTCTGTAAGTCTGTGTGTGTCTCTGTAAGTCCGTGTGTGTGTCTGTGTGTGTGTCTGTGTGTATCTATGTAAGTCTCTGTGTGTGTGTATCTGTAAGTCTGTGTGTGTGTCTGTGTGTATCTCTGTAAGTCTCTGTCTGTGTGTGTGTGTGTGTCTGTGTGTCTGTGTGTGTCTGTAAGTCTGTGTGTGTGTGTCTGTGTGTATCTCTGTGTGTATCTCTGTAAGTCTGTATGTGTGTGTCTCTGTAAGTCTGTGTGTGTCTGTGTGTATCTCTGTGTGTATCTCTGTAAGTCTGTGTGTGTGTGTCTGTGTGTATCTCTGTGTGTATCTCTGTAAGTCTGTGTGTGTGTGTGTCTGTAAGTTTGTGTGTGTCTGTGTGTGTGTTTCTCTGTAAGTCTCTGTCTGTGTGTGTCTGTGTGTATCTCTGTGTGTATCTCTGTAAGTCTGTATGTGTGTGTCTCTGTAAGTCTGTGTGTGTGTGTCTGTGTGTGTGTCTGTGTTTATCTCTGTAAGTCTGTGTGTGTGTGTCTCTGTAAGTCTGTGTGCGTGTGTGTCTGTAAGTCTGTGTCTGTGTGTGTCTGTGTGTATCTCTGTGTGTATCTCTGTAAGTCTGTGTGTGTGTCTGTGTGTATCTCTGTGTGTATCTCTGTAAGTCTGTATGTGTGTGTCTCTGTAAGTCTGTGTGTGTCTGTGTGTATCTCTGTGTGTATCTCTGTAAGTCTGTGTGTGTGTGTCTGTGTGTATCTCTGTGTGTATCTCTGTAAGTCTGTGTGTGTGTGTTTGTGTGTATCTCTGTAAGTATGTGTGTCTGTGTGTGTATCTCTGTGTGTCTGTGTGTGTGTGTGTCTGTAAGTCTGTGTGTCTGTGTGTGTCTGTAAGTCTGTGTGTGTCTGTGTGTGTGTGTCTCTGTAAGTCTGTGTGTGTGTCTGTGTGTGTGTTTGTGTGTGTGTCTGTGTGTGTCTGTGAGTGTGTCTGTAAGTGTGTGTGTGTGTGTATCTCTGTGTCTGTGTGTCTGTGTGTGTGTCTGTAAGTCTGTGTGTGTCTGTGTGTGTCTGTGTGTCTCTGTAAGTCTCTGTCTGTGTGTGTGTGTCTGTGTGTGTGTCTGTGTGTATCTCTGTAAGTCTGTGTGTGTGTATCTCTAATTCTGCGTGCGTGTGTCTCTGTAAGTCTGTGTGTGTGTGTCTGTGTGTATCTCTGTAAGTCTGTGTGTGTGTATCTCTGTAAGTCTGTGTGTGTGTCTGTGTGTATCTCTGAGTGTATCTCTGTAAGTCTGTGTGTGTCTCTGTAAGTCCGTGTGTGTGTCTGTGTGTGTGTCTGTGTGTATCTATGTAAGTCTCTGTGTGTGTGTATCTGTAAGTCTGTGTGTGTGTCTGTGTGTATCTCTGTAAGTCTCTGTCTGTGTGTGTGTGTGTGTCTGTGTGTCTGTGTGTGTCTGTAAGTCTGTGTGTGTGTGTCTGTGTGTATCTCTGTGTGTATCTCTGTAAGTCTGTATGTGTGTGTCTCTGTAAGTCTGTGTGTGTCTGTGTGTATCTCTGTGTGTATCTCTGTAAGTCTGTATGTGTGTGTCTGTGTGTATCTCTGTGTGTATCTCTGTAAGTCTGTGTGTGTGTGTGTCTGTAAGTTTGTGTGTGTCTGTGTGTGTGTTTCTCTGTAAGTCTCTGTCTGTGTGTGTCTGTGTGTATCTCTGTGTGTATCTCTGTAAGTCTGTATGTGTGTGTCTCTGTAAGTCTGTGTGTGTGTGTCTGTGTGTGTGTCTGTGTTTATCTCTGTAAGTCTGTGTGTGTGTGTCTCTGTAAGTCTGTGTGCGTGTGTGTCTGTAAGTCTGTGTCTGTGTGTGTCTGTGTGTATCTCTGTGTGTATCTCTGTAAGTCTGTGTGTGTGTCTGTGTGTATCTCTGTGTGTATCTCTGTAAGTCTGTATGTGTGTGTCTCTGTAAGTCTGTGTGTGTCTGTGTGTATCTCTGTGTGTATCTCTGTAAGTCTGTGTGTGTGTGTCTGTGTGTATCTCTGTGTGTATCTCTGTAAGTCTGTGTGTGTGTGTCTGTAAGTCTGTGTGTTTGTGCCTGTGTGTATCTCTGTGTGTATCTCTGTAAGTCTGTGTGTTTGTGTCTGTGTGTATCTCTGTAAGTCTGTATGTGTGTGTCTCTGTAAGTCTGTGTGTGTTTGTGTCTGTGTGTATCTCTGTGTGTATCTCTGTAAGTCTGTGTGTGTGTCTGTGTGTATCTCTGTGTGTATCTCTGTAAGTCTGTGTGTGTGTGTGTCTGTAAGTCTGTGTGTGTCTGTGTGTGTGTTTCTCTGTAAGTCTCTGTCTGTGTGTGTGTGTCTGTGTGTATCTCTGTGTGTATCTCTGTAAGTCTGTATGTGTGTGTCTCTGTAAGTCTGTGTGTGTGTGTCTGTGTGTGTGTCTGTGTTTATCTCTGTAAGTCTGTGTGTGTGTGTCTCTGTAAGTCTGTGTGCGTGTGTGTCTGTAAGTCTGTGTCTGTGTGTGTCTGTGTGTATCTCTGTGTGTATCTCTGTAAGTCTGTATGTGTGTGTCTCTGTAAGTCTGTGTGTGTGTCTGTGTGTATCTCTGTGTGTATCTCTGTAAGTCTGTGTGTGTGTGTCTGTAAGTCTGTGTGTGTGTCTGTGTGTGTGTCTGTGTGTATCTCTGTAAGTCTGTATGTGTGTGTCTCTGTAAGTCTGTGTGTGTGTGTGTCTGTGTTTATCTCTGTGTGTATCTCTGTAAGTCTGTGTGTGTGTCTGTAAGTCTGTGTCTGTGTGTGTGTTTGTGTGTATCTCTGTGTGTATCTCTGTAAGTCTGTATGTGTGTGTCTCTGTAAGTCTGTGTGTGTGTGTGTCTGTGTGTTTGTGTGTATCTCTGTAAGTCTGTGTGTGTGTGTATCTCTAAGTCTGTGTGTCTGTATGTATCTCTGTAAGTCTGTGTGTGTGTATCTCTGTAAGTCTGTGTGTGTGTATCTCTGTGTGTATCTCTGTAAGTCTGTGTGTGTGTGTCTGTGTGTATCTCTGTGTGTATCTCTGTAAGTCTGTGTGTGTTTGTCTGTAAGTCTTTGTCTGTGCGTGTCTGTGTGTATCTCTGTAAGTCTGTGTGTGTCTGTAAGTCTGTGTGTGTGTCTGTGTGTATCTCTGTAAGTCTGTATGTGTGTGTCTCTGTAAGTCTGTGTGTGTCTGTGTGTGTGTTTGTGTGTATCTCTGTGTGTATCTCTGTAAGTCTGTATGTGTGTGTCTCTGTAAGTCTGTGTGTGTGTGTCTGTGTGTATCTCTGTGTGTATCTCTGTAAGTCTGTGTGTGTGTGTTTGTAAGTCTGTGTGTGTGTGTGTCTGTGTGTGTGTTTGTGTGTATCTCTGTAAGTCTGTGTGTGTGTATCTCTAAGTCTGTGTGTCTGTATGTATCTCTGTAAGTCTGTGTGTGTGTATCTCTGTAAGTCTGTGTGTGTGTGTCTGTGTGTATCTCTGTAAGTCTGTGTGTATCTCTGTGTGTATCTCTGTAAGTCTCTGTGTGTGTCTGTGTGTGTGTCTGTGTGTGTCTGTGTGTGTGTCTGTGTGTGTATATCTCTGTGTGTATCTCGGTAAGATTGACCGTTCACATTCCTGTTGGCATCCTGTGCTCTGAGGGACAACCTTACATGGTGCTAATTGGTCGCATTCACAGTGGTAAACAAACGTGCGCATCTCTCCGACCAGCTGAGCTGATTACGTCTTGAGGGAAGGGTGGGGATAAGTTTACTCTAAAACTAAACTGTGTTTATCTTACCAGGTAAGGCCACGGGTGGCTAGGAGATGTTGACTACCTCGCCTGGTACACAGGAGGTCGTGGGTTCCATGCTGAGATGTTGACTACCTCGCCTGGTACGCAGGAGGTCGTGGGTTCCATGCTGAGATGTTGACTACCTCGCCTGTTGTACAGGAGGTCGTGGGTTCCATGCTGAGATGTTGACTACCTCGCCTGGTGTACAGGAGGTCGTGGGTTCGATGCTGAGATGTTGACTACCTCGCCTGGTGTACTGGAGGTCGTGGGTTCGACGCTGAGATGTTGACTACCTCGCCTGGTACACAGGAGGTCGTGGGTTCCATGCTGAGATGTTGACTACCTCGCCTGGTACGCAGGAGGTCGTGGGTTCCATGCTGAGATGTTGACTACCTCGCGTGGTACACAGGAGGTCGTGGGTTTCATGCTGAGATGTTGACTACCTCGCCTGGTGTACAGGAGGTCGTGGGTTCCATGCTGAGATGTTGACTACCTCGCCTGGTACACAGGAGGTCGTGGGTTCCATGCTGAGATGTTGACTACCTCGCCTGGTGTACTGGAGGTCGTGGGTTCGACGCTGAGATGTTGACTACCTCGCCTGGTGTACTGGAGGTCGTAGGTTCGATGCTGAGATGTTGACTACCTCGCCTGGTGTACTGGAGGTCGTGGGTTCGACGCTGAGATGTTGACTACCTCGCCTGGTGTACAGGAGGTCGTGGGTTCCATGCTGAGATGTTGACTACCTCGCCTAGTACACAGGAGGTCGTAGGTTCGACGCTGAGATGTTGACTACCTCGCCTGGTACACAGGAGGTCCTGGGTTCCATGCTGTGGGTGTCTATGTGGATCTCTGTGGGTGTCTATGTGGATCTCTGTGGGTCTATGTGGATCTCTGTGGGTCTATGTGGGTCTCTGTGGGTCTCTGTTTGTCCCTGGATTTCTGTGGGTCTCTATGGGTCTCTGTGGGTCTCTGTGGGTCTATGTTGGGTCTCTGTGGTTCTCTGTGGGTCTCTGTGGGTCTCTGGGTCTTTGTGAGTCTCTGTGGGTTTATATGGGTTTCTATGGGTCTCTGTGGGTCTCTGTCGGTCTTTGTGAGTCTTTGTGGGTCTATGCGGATATATGTGGGTCTACGCGGGTCTCTATGGGTCTTTGTGAGTCTCTGTGGGTTTCTGTGGGTCATTGTGGGTCTATCCGGGTCTATGTGGGTCTCTGTGGGTCTTTGTGAGTCTCTGTGGGTCTCTGTGGGTCTATATGGATCTATGTGAGTCTCTGTGTGTCTCTGTGAGTCTCTGTCTCTATGAGTCTCTGTGAGTCTCTGTGGGTCTCTGTGGGTGTATGTGGGTCTCTGTGGGTCTCTGTGGGTCTCTGTGAGTCTCTGTAGGTCTCTGTGAGTCTCTGTGTGTCTCTGTGGGTCTCTGTGGGTCTATGTGGGTCTCTGTGTGTCTCTGTGGGTCTCTGTGGGTCTCTGTGAGTCTCTGTGGGTCTCTGTGTGTCTCTGTGAGTCTCTGTAGGTCTATGTGTGTCTCTGTGGGTCTCTGTGGGTCTCTGTGAGTCTTTGTAGGTCTATGTGAGTCTCTGTGTATCTCTGTGGGTCTCTGTGGGTCTATGTGGGTCTATGTGGGTCTCTGTGGGTCTCTGTGGGTCTCTGTGAGTCTCTGTGTGTCTCTGTGAGGCTCTGTAGGTCTATGTGTGTCTCTGTGAGTCTCTGTGTGTCTCTGTGAGTCTCTGTGGGTCTCTGTGGGTCTATGTGGGTCTCCGTGGGTCTATGCGGGTCTCTGTGGGTCTCTGTGCGTCTCTGTGAGTCTCTGTGGGTCTCTGTGGGTCTTTGTGAGTCTCTGTGGGTCTTTGTGGGTGTCTGTCGGTCTTTGTAAGTCTTTGTGGGTCTATGCGGATATATGTGGGTCTATGCGGGTCTCTATGGGTTTCTGTGAGTCTCTGTGGGTTTCTGTGGGTCATTGTGGGTCTATGCGGGTCTATGTGGGTCTCTGTGGGTCTTTGTGAGTCTCTGTTGGTCTCTGTGGGTCTATGTGGATCTATGTGAGTCTCTGTTTGTCTCTATGAGTCTCTGTCTCTATGAGTCTCTGTGAGTCTCTGTGGGTCTCTGTGAGTCTCTGTGATTCTATGTGGGCCTTTGTGAGTATATGTTGGTCTCTGTGGGTATCTGTGGGTCTCTGTGAGTCTCTGTGAGTCTCTGTGGGTCTCTGTGGGTTTCTGTGGGTCTCTGTGGGTCTCTGTGGGTCTCTGTGAGTCTCTGTGGGTGTATGTGGGTCTCTGTGGGTCTCTGTGAGTCTTTGTGCGTCTCTGTGGGTTTCTGTGAGTCTCTGTGGTTCTTTGTGGGTCTCTGTGAGTCTCTGTGGGTCTCTGTGGGTCTCTGTGTGTCTCTGTGAGTCTATGTGGGTCTCTGTAGGTGTCTCTGTGGGTCTCTGTGAGTCTCTGTGGGTCTCTGTGGGTTTCTGTGAGTCTCTGTGGGTCTCTGTGGGTCTCTGTGAGTCTCTGTGGGTCTCTGTGGGTCTCTGTGGGTCTCTGTCTGTGTGTCTCCGTGAGTCTATGTGGGTCTCTGTGTGTCTCTGTGGGTTTCTGTGGGTCTCTGCGAGTCTATCTGAGTCTATGTGGGTCTCTGTGGGTCTCTGTGGGTCTCTGCAAGTCTCTGTGCGTCTCTGTGGGTTTCTGTGAGTCTCTGTGGGTCTCTATGAGTCTCTGTGGGTCTCTGTGAGTCTCTGTGGGTCTCTGTGGGTCTATCTGAGTCTCTGTGGGTCTCTGCGGGTGTCTGTGGGTGTCTCTGTGGGTCTCTGTGAGTCTCTGTGAGTCTCTATGGGTTTTTGTGGGTCTCTGTGAGTCTCTCTGGGTCTATGTGGGTCTCTGTGGGTGTCTCTGTGTGTCTCTGTGGGTCTCTGTGGGTGTCTCTGTGGGTCTATGTGGGTCTCTGTGAGTCTCTGTGGGTCTCTGTGGGTCTCTGTGGGTGTCTCTGTGGGTGTCTCTGTGGGTCTCTGTGGGTCTCTGTGGGTGTCTCTGTGAGTCTCTGTGGGTGTCTCTGTGAGTCTCTGTGGGTCTCTGTGGGTCTCTGTGGGTCTCTCTGTGAGTCTCTGTGGGTCTCTGTGGGTCTTTGTGGGTCTCTATGAGTCTCTGTGAGTCTATGTGGGTCTCTGTGGGTGTCTCTGTGAGTCTCTGTGATTCTATGTGGGTCGTTGTGAGTATATGTGCGTCTTTGTGGGCCTCTGTCGGTCTCCGTGGGTCTTCCTGAGTCTCCGTAGGGTCTATGTGGGTTTCTGTCGGTCTTTGTGGGTCTCTGTGGGTCTCTGTGGGTGTCTCTGTGAGTCTCTGTGGGTCTCTGTGGGTCTCTGTGGGTCTCTGTGGGTCTCTGTGAGCCTCTGTGGGTCTCTGTGGGTCTCTGTGAGTCTCTGTGTGTCTCTGTGTGTCTCCGTGAGTCTATGTGGGTCTCTGTAGGTGTATTTGTGGGTCTCTGTGAGTCTCTGTGAGTCTCTGTGTGTCTCTGTGTGTCTCCGTGAGTCTATGTGAGTCTCTGTATGTGTCTCTGTGGGTCTCTGTGGGTCTCTGTGAGTCTCTGTGGGTCTCTGTGGGTCTCTGTGATTCTCTGTGGGTCTCTGTGAGTCTCTGTGGGTCTCTGTGAGTCTCTGTGGGTTTCTGTGAGTCTCTGTGATTCTCTGCGAGTCTCTGTGAATCTCTGTGGGTTTCTGTGATTCTCTGTGGGTCTCTGTGAGTCTCTGTGGGTCTCTGTGGGTCTATGTGGGTCTATGTGGGTCTCTGTGGGTCTCTGTGGGTCTCTGTGAGTCTCTGTGTGTCTCTGTGAGGCTCTGTAGGTCTATGTGTGTCTCTGTGAGTCTCTGTGTGTCTCTGTGAGTCTCTGTGGGTCTCTGTGGGTCTATGTGGGTCTCCGTGGGTCTATGCGGGTCTCTGTGGGTCTCTGTGCGTCTCTGTGAGTCTCTGTGGGTCTCTGTGGGTCTTTGTGAGTCTCTGTGGGTCTCTGTGGGTGTCTGTCGGTCTTTGTAAGTCTTTGTGGGTCTATGCGGATATATGTGGGTCTATGCGGGTCTTTTGGGTTTCTGTGAGTCTCTGTGGGTTTCTGTGGGTCATTGTGGGTCTATGCGGGTCTATGTGGGTCTCTGTGGGTCTTTGTGAGTCTCTGTTGGTCTCTGTGGGTCTATGTGGATCTTTGTGAGTCTCTGTTTGTCTCTATGAGTCTCTGTCTCTATGAGTCTCTGTGAGTCTCTGTGGGTCTCTGTGAGTCTCTGTGATTCTATGTGGGCCTTTGTGAGTATATGTTGGTCTCTGTGGGTATCTGTGGGTCTCTGTGAGTCTCTGTGAGTCTCTGTGGGTCTCTGTGGGTTTCTGTGGGTCTCTGTGGGTCTCTGTGGGTCTCTGTGGGTGTATGTGGGTCTCTGTGGGTCTCTGTGAGTCTTTGTGCGTCTCTGTGGGTTTTTGTGAGTCTCTGTGGTTCTTTGTGGGTCTATGTGAGTCTCTGTGGGTCTCTGTGGGTCTCTGTGTGTCTCTGTGAGTCTATGTGGGTCTCTGTAGGTGTCTCTGTGGGTCTCTGTGAGTCTCTGTGGGTCTCTGTGGGTTTCTGTGAGTCTATGTGGGTCTCTGTGGGTCTCTGTGAGTCTCTGTGGGTCTCTGTGGGTCTCTGTGGGTCTCTGTGTGTCTCCGTGAGTCTATGTGGGTCTCTGTGTGTCTCTGTGGGTTTCTGTGGGTCTCTGCGAGTCTATCTGAGTCTATGTGGGTCTCTGTGGGTCTCTGTGGGTCTCTGCAAGTCTCTGTGGGTTTCTGTGAGTTTCTGTGGGTTTCTGTGAGTCTCTGTGGGTCTCTATGAGTCTTTGTGGGTCTCTGTGAGTCTCTGTGGGTCTCTGTGGGTCTATCTGAGTCTTTGTGGGTCTCTGTGAGTCTCTGTGGGTCTCTGTGGGTCTCTGTGGGTCTCTGTGGGTGTCTCTGTGGGTGTCTCTGTGGGTCTCTGTGGGTCTCTGTGGGTGTCTCTGTGAGTCTCTGTGGGTGTCTCTGTGAGTCTCTGTGGGTCTCTGTGGGTCTCTGTGGGTTTTTGTGGGTCTCTATGAGTCTCTGTGAGTCTATGTGGGTCTCTGTGGGTGTCTCTGTGAGTCTCTGTGATTCTATGTGGGTCGTTGTGAGTATATGTGGGTCTTTGTGGGCCTCTGTCGGTCTCCGTGGGTCTTCCTGAATCTCTGTGGGTCTATGTGGGTTTCTGTCGGTCTTTGTGGGTCTCTGTGGGTCTCTGTGGGTGTCTCTGTGAGTCTCTGTGGGTCTCTGTGGGTCTCTGTGGGTCTCTGTGAGCATCTGTGGGTCTCTGTGGGTCTCTGTGAGTCTCTGTGTGTCTCTGTGTGTCTCCGTGAGTCTATGTGGGTCTCTGTAGGTGTCTCTGTGGGTCTCTGTGAGTCTCTGTGAGTCTCTGTGTGTCTCTGTGTGTCTCCGTGAGTCTATGTGGGTCTCTGTATGTGTCTCTGTGGGTCTCTGTGGGTCTCTGTGAGTCTCTGTGGGTCTCTGTGGGTCTCTGTGATTCTCTGTGGGTCTCTGTGAGTCTCTGTGGGTCTCTGTGAGTCTCTGTGGGTTTCTGTGAGTCTCTGTGGGTGTCTGTGAGTCTCTGTGATTCTCTGCGAGTCTCTGTGAATCTCTGTGGGTTTCTGTGATTCTCTGTGGGTCTCTGTGAGTCTCTGTGGGTCTCTGTGAGTCTCTGTGGGTCTCTGCGAGTCTCTGTGCGTCTCTGTAGGGCTCTGTGAGTCTCTGTGGGTTTCTGTGAGTTTCTGTGGGTTTCTGTGAGTCTCTGTGTGAGTCTCTGTGGGTCTCTGTGAGTCTATGTGGGTCTTTGTGGGTCTCTGTGAGTCTCTGTGGGTCTCTGTGGGTGTCTCTGTGAGTCTCTGTGGGTGTCTCTGTGGGTCTCTGTGGGTCTCTGTGGGTGTCTCTGTGGGTCTCTGTGAGTCTCTGTGGGTGTCTCTGTGAGTCTCTGTGAGTCTCTGTGGGTGTCTGTGAGTCTCTGTGGGTCTCTGTGGGTCTCTGTGAGTCTCTGTGGGTCTCCATGATGATGATATCAGCCACGTTCTAGAGCTGCTATCAAGTTGTGAACCAAAGAGCATCAATATTAAATAATTTAACGGAAGTGTAAACTTGTTTAGCGGAAGTTTAGACTTGTTTAGTACGAATGTAAACTTGTTTAGTGCGAGTGTAAATTCACAACTCGGGAGGGACGTCATAACTCATGGGGCATTGCCAGGTTCATGTAACCACCCCACACACACTGGGCTAGTGTGAGTCTGTGTGTGTGTATGATATACACAGACACACACACACAGAGACACACAGACACACACACACAGACACACACACAGAGACACACACAGACACACAAACAGACACAGACAGAGACACAGAGACACACACACACAGACACACAAAGACACACACAGAGACATACACAGACAGACACAGACACACAAACAGACACACACACACACACGCAGACACACACACATACACACACACAGACACACACACAGACAAAGACAAAGGTCCCCCATATAGCCTGAACAAGCTGTCGGGGAAAGTGCTGTTAGTAGCAGCAGCCTCTATGAAGGCTACGGGCTCTGTTGCTACACACACAGAGGGGGTGGAGGTGGTGGTGGTAGTGGTGGTGGTAGTGGAGGTGGTGGTGGAGGTGGTGGTGGTGGAGGTGGTGGTGGTGATGGTGGTGGAGGTGGTGGTGATGGTGGTGGTGGAGGTGGTGATGGTGGTGGAGGTGGTGGTGGTGATGGTGGTGGTGGAGGTGGTGGAGGTGGTGGTGGAGGTGGTGATGGTGGTGGAGGTGGTGGTGGCGGAGGTGGTGGTGGTGGTGGTGGTGGAGGTGGTAGTAGTGGAAGTGGTGGTGGTGGTGGTGATGGTGGTGATGGTGGTGGAGGTGGTGGTGGTGGTGATGGTGGTGGTGGAGATGGTGGTGGTGGTGGAGGTGGTGGTGGTGGA
>NC_136182.1:987919-1175419 GCF_965212315.1 Lampetra planeri
TGGTGGTGGTGAGTCTGTGGGTCTCTGTGTGGTGGTCAGTCTATGGGTCTCTGTGTGGTGGCGAGTCTATGGGTCTCTGTGTGGTGGTAGTGAGTCTATGGGTCTCCGTGTGGTGGTGGTGAGTCTATGGGTCTCTGTGTGGTGGTCAGTCTATGGGTCTCTGTGTGGTGGTGAGTCTATGGGTCTCTGTGTGGTTGTGATGAGTCTATGGGTCTCTGTGTAGTGGCGAGTCTATGGGTATCTGTGTGGTGGTGAGTCTGTGGGTCTCTGTGTGGTGGTGAGTCTATGGGTCTCTGTGTGATGAGTCTATGGGTCTCTGTGTGGTGATGAGTCTATGGGTCTCTGTGTAGTGTCGGTGAGTCTATGGGTCTCTGTGTGGTGATGAGTCTATGGGTCTCTGTGTAGTGGTGGTGAGTCTATGGGTCTCTGTGTGGTGGTGATGAGTCTATGGGTCTCTGTGTAATGGCGAGTTTATGGGTCTCTGTGTGGTGGTGAGTCTGTGGGTCTCTGTGTGGTGGTGAGTCTATGGGTCTCTGTGTGGTGGTGAGTCTATGGGTCTTTGTGTGATGGTGAGTCTATGGGTCACTGTGTGGTGATGAGTCTATGGGTCTCTGTGTGATGAGTCTATGGGTCTCTGTGTGGTGATGAGTCTATGGGTCTCTGTGTAGTGGTGGTGAGTCTGTGGGTCTCTGTGTGGTGATGAGTCTATGGGTCTCTGTGTAGTGGTGGTGAGTCTATGGGTCTCTGTGTGGTGGTGATGAGTCTATGGGTCTCTGTGTAGTGGCGAGTCTATGGCTCTCTGTGTGGTGGTGAGTCTGTGGGTCTCTGTGTGGTGGTGAGTCTATGGGTCTCTGTGTGGTGGTGAGTCTATGGGTCTTTGTGTGGTGTTGGTGAGTCTATGGGTCTCTGTGTGGTGATGAGTCTATGGGTCTCTGTGTGGTGATGAGTATATGAGTCTCTGTGTGGTGGTGAGTCTATGGGTCTCTGTGTGATTAGTCTATGGGTCTCTGTGTGGTGGTGAGTCTATGTGTCTCTGTGTGGTGGTGAGTCTATGGGTCTCTGTGTGGTGATGAGTCTATGGGTCTCTGTGTGGTGATGAGTCTATGGGTCTCTGTGTGGTGATGAGTATATGGGTCTCTGTGTGGTGATGAGTATATGGGTCTCTGTGTGGTGGTGAGTCTATGGGTCTCTGTGTGGTGGTGAGTCTGTGGGTCTCTGTGTGGTGGTGAGTCTATGGGTCTCTGTGTGGTGGTGAGTCTATGGGTCTCTGTGTGGTGGTGAGTCTATGGGTCTCTGTGTGGTGGTGGTGAGTCTATGGGTCTCTGTGTGGTGGTGAGTCTATGGGTCTCTGTGTGGTGATGAGTCTATGGGTCTCTGTGTGGTGATGAGCATATGGGTCTCTGTGTGGTGGTGAGTCTATGGGTCTCTGTGTGGTGGTGAGTCTATGGGTCTATATGTGGTAGTGAGTATATGGGTCTCTGTGTGGTGGTGAGTCTAGGGGTCTCTGTGTGGTGGTGAGTCTATGGGTCTATATGTGGTAGTGAGTATTTGGGTCTCTGTGTGGTGGTGAGTCTATGGGTCTATATGTGGTCGTGAGAATATGGGTCTCTGTGTGGTGGTGAGTCTAGGGGTCTCTGTGTAGTGGTGGTGAGTCTATGGGTCTCTGTGTAGTGGTGGTGAGTCTGTGGGTCTCTGTGTGATGGTGAGTCTGTGGGTCTCTGTGTGGTGAGTCTATGGGTCTCTGTGTGGTGGTGGTGAGTCTATGGGTCAATGTGTGGTGATGAGTCATTGGGTCTCTGTGTCTCTCTCACCACGTGTCTCTCTCTCACTCCGTGTCTCTTTCTCACCACGTGTCTCTCTCACCACGTGACTCTCTCCCCCCGTGTCTCTCTCACCACGTGTCTCTCTCTCCCCGTGTCTCTCCCCCCGTGTCTCTCTCTCACCGTGTCTCTCTCCCCGTGTCTCTCTCTCTCCCGGTGTCTCTCTCACCACGTGTCTCTCTCTCCCCCTGTGTCTCTCTCCCCGTGTCTCTCTCCGTGTCTCTCTCTCCGTGTCTCTCTCTCTCCGTGTCTCTCTCCCCGTGTCTCTCTCCCCACGTGTCTCTCTCCCCGTGTCTCTCTCCCCGTGACTCTCCCTCCGTGTCTCTCCCCGTGTCTCCAAACACGTGTTTCTCTCCCCGTGTCACTCTCCGTGTCTCTCTCCCCGTGTCTCTCTCCCCGTGTCTCTCTCTCCCCGTGTCTCTCTCACCACGTGTCTCTCTCCCCGTGTCTCTCTCCCCGTGTCTCTCCCTCCGTGTCTCTCCCCGTGTCTCCCACCACGTGTCTCTCTCCCCGTGTCTCTCTCCGTGTCTCTTTCCCCGTGTCTCTCTCCCCGTGTTTCTCTCCCCGCGTCTCTCCCCCCGCGTCCCTCTCCCGGTGTCTCTCTCTCCACGTGTCTCTCTCACCACGTGTCTCTCTCCCCGTGTCTCTCTCCCCGTGTCTCTCTCTCCGTGTCTCACTCTCCCCGTGTCTCTCTCCCCGTGTCTCTCCCCGCGTCTCTCTCTCCGTGTCTCTCCCCGTGTCTCTCCCCGTGTCTCTCCCGGTGTCTCTCTCCCCGTGTCTCTCTCACCACGTGTCTCTCTCACCACGTGTCTCTCTCACCACGTGTCTCTCTCACCACGTGTCTCTCTCACCACGTGTCTCTCTTACCACGTGACTCACTCACCATGTGTCTCTCTCCCCACGTGTCTCTCTCACCACGTGTCTCACCACGTGTCTCTCTCCCCGTGTCTATCTCACCACGTGACCCTCTCACCACGTGACCCTCTCACCACTTGACCCTCTCACCACGTGACCCTCTCACCACGTGTCTCTCTCACCACGTGTCTCTCTCCCCGTGTCTCTCTCCACGTGTCTCTCTCACCACGTGTCTCTCCCCGTGTCTCTCTCCCCGTGTCTCTCTACCCGTGTCTCTCTCACCACGTGTCTCTCTCTCCACGTGTCTCTCTCACCACGTGACCCTCTCACCACGTGTCTCTCTCACCACGTGTCTCTCTCCCCGTGTCTCTCTCCCCGTGTCTCTCTCCACGTGTCTCTCTCCCCGTGTCTCTCTCACCACGTGTCTCTCCCCGTGTCTCTCTCACCACGTGTCTCTCTCTCCACGTGTCTCTCTCCCAGTGTCTCTCACCCCATGTCTCTCTCCGTGTCTCTCTCTCCACGTGTCTCTCTCACCGTGTCTCTCTCACCACGTGTCTCTCTCACCACGTGTCTCTCTCCGTGTCTCACTCTCCACGTGTCTCTCTCCCCGTGTCTCTCCCCGTGTCTCTCTCTCCGTGTCTCTCCCCGTGTCTCTCTCTCCCCGTGTCTCTCTCCCCGTGTCTCTATCATCACGTGTCTCTCCCCGTGTCTCTCTCCCCGTGTCTCTCACCGCGTGTCTCTCTCTCCACGTGTCTCTCTCACCACGTGACCCTCTCACCACGTGACCCTCTCACCACGTGACCCTCTCACCACGTGTCTCTCTCACCACGTGTCTCTCTCCCCGTGTCTCTCTCCCCGTGTCTCTCTCCACGTGTCTCTCTCCCCGTGTCTCTCTCACCACGTGTCTCTCCCCGTGTCTCTCTCACCACGTGTCTCTCTCACCACGTGTCTCTCTCCCCGTGTCTCTCTCCCCGTGTCTCTCTCCACGTGTCTCTCTCCCCGTGTCTCTCTCACCACGTGTCTCTCCCCGTGTCTCTCTCTCCACATGACCCTCTCACCACGTGTCTCTCTCACCACGTGACCCTCTCACCACGTGACCCTCTCACCACGTGACCCTCTCACCACGTGTCTCTCTCACCACGTGTCTCTCTCCCCGTGTCTCTCTCCCCGTGTCTCTCTCCACGTGTCTTTCTCCCCGTGTCTCTCTCACCACGTGTCTCTCTCACCACGTGTCTCTCTCACCACGTGTCTCTCTCTCCCCGTGTCTCTCTCCCCGTGTCTCTCTCCCCTGTCTCTCTCCCCGTGTCTCTCCCCGTGTCTCTCTCCCCGTGTCTCTCACCCCGTGTCTCTCTCCGTGTCTCTCTCTCCACGTGTCTCTCTCCGTGTTTCTCTCACCACGTGTCTCTCTCACCACGTGTCTCTCTCACCACGTGTCTCTCTCACCACGTGTCTCTCCCACCACGTGTCTCTCTCACCACGTGTCTCTCTCACCACGTGTCTCTCCCCGTGTCTCTCTCCCCGTGTCTCTCTCCCCGTGTCTCTCTCACCGCGTGTCTCTCTCTCCACGTGTCTCTCTCACCACGTGACCCTCTCACCACGTGACCCTCTCACCACGTGACCCTCTCACCACGTGTCTCTCTCACCATGTGTCTCTCTCCCCGTGTCTCTCTCCCCGTGTCTCTCTCCACGTGTCTCTCTCCCCGTGTCTCTCTCACCACGTGTCTCTCCCCGTGTCTCTCTCACCACGTGTCTCTCTCTCCACGTGTCTCTCTCCCCGTGTCTCTCTCACCACGTGTCTCTCTCTCCCCGTGTCTCTCTCTCCGTGTCTCTCCCAGTGTCTCTCTCCGTGTCTCTTTGCCCGTGTCTCTCTCCCCGTGTCTCTCCCCCCGTGTCTCTCTCCGTGTATCTCTCCCCGTGTCTCTCTCCCCGTGTCTCTCACCCCGTGTCTCTCTCCGTGTCTCTCTCTCCACGTGTCTCTCTCACTGTGTCTCTCTCACCACGTGTCTCTCTCACCGTGTCTCTCTCAACACGTGTCTCTCTCACCGTGTCTCTCTCACCACGTGTCTCTCTCACCACGTGTCTCTCTCACCACGTGTCTCTCTCTCCACGTGTCTCTCTCACCACGTGTCTCTCTCCCCGTGTCTCTCTCCCCGTGTCTCTCTCCCCTGTCTCTCTCCCCGTGTCTCTCCCCGTGTCTCTCTCCCCGTGTCTCTCACCCCGTGTCTCTCTCCGTGTCTCTCTCTCCACGTGTCTCTCTCACCGTGTCTCTCTCACCACGTGTCTCTCTCACCACGTGTCTCTCTCACCGTGTCTCTCTCACCACGTGTCTCTCTCACCACGTGTCTCTCTCTCCACGTGTCTCTCTCACCACGTGTCTCTCTCCCCGTGTCTCTCTCCCAGTGTCTCTCTCCCCTGTCTCTCTCCCCGTGTCTCTCCCCCCGTGTCTCTCTCCCCGTGTCTCTCTCACCGCGTGTCTCTCTCACCGCGTGTCTCTCTCACCGCGTGTCTCTCTCACCGCGTGTCTCTCTCACCACGTGTCTCTCTCTCCACGTGTCTCTCTCACCACGTGTCTCTCTCCCCGTGTCTCTCTCCCCGTGTCTCTCTCCCCTGTCTCTCTCCCCGTGTCTCTCCCCGTGTCTCTCTCCCCGTGTCTCTCACCCCGTGTCTCTCTCCGTGTCTCTCTCTCCACGTGTCTCTCTCACCGTGTCTCTCTCACCACGTGTCTCTCTCACCACGTGTCTCTCTCACCGTGTCTCTCTCACCACGTGTCTCTCTCACCACGTGTCTCTCTCTCCACGTGTCTCTCTCACCACGTGTCTCTCTCCCCGTGTCTCTCTCCCAGTGTCTCTCTCCCCTGTCTCTCTCCCCGTGTCTCTCCCCCCGTGTCTCTCTCCCCGTGTCTCTCTCACCGCGTGTCTCTCTCACCGCGTGTCTCTCTCACCGCGTGTCTCTCTCACCGCGTGTCTCTCTCTCCCCGTGTCTCTCACCACGTGTCTCTCTCACCACGTGTCTCTTACCACGTGTCTCTCTCACCACGTGTCTCTCTCACCACGTGTCTCTCTCCGTGTCTCTCTTACCACGTGTCTCTCTCACCACGTGTCTCTCTCACCACGTGTCTCTCCCACCACGTGTCTCTCTCACCACGTGTCTCTCTCACCACGTGTCTCTCTCACCACGTGACTCACTCACCACGTGTCTCTCTCCGTGTCTCTCTCTCCCCGTGTCTCTCTCCCCATGTCTCTCTCCCCGTGTCTCTCACCACGTGTCTCACCACTTGTCTCTCTCACCACGTGTCTCTCTCACCACGTGTCTCTCTCACCACGTGTCTCTCTCTCTCACCACGTGTCTCTCTCCCAGTGTCTCTCTCCCCGTGTCTCTCTCTCCGTGTCTCTCTCACCACGTGTCTCTCTCACCACGTGTCTCTCTCACCACGTGTCTCTCTCCCCGTGTCTCTCTCCGCGTGTCTCTCTCCACGTGTCTCTCTCCCCGTGTCTCTCCCCTCGTGTTTCTCTCTCTCCGTGTCTCTCTCCCCGTGTCTCTCTCCGCGTGTCTCTCTCACCACATGTCTCTCTCCCCGTGTCTCTCACCACGTGTCTCTCTCACCACGTGTCTCTCTCACCACGTGTCTCTCTCACCACGTGTCTCTCTCCCCGTGTCTCTCTCCCCGTGTCTCTCCCCCCGTGTCTCTCCCCCCGTGTCTCTCCCCCCGTGTCTCTCTCCCCGTGTCTCTCTCCCCGTGTCTCTCTCCACGTTTCTCTCTCTTCCCGTGTCTCTCTCCCCGTGTCTCTCACCACGTGTCTCTCTCACCACGTGTCTCTCTCACCACGTGTCTCTCTCCCACGTGTCTCTCTCACTACGTGTCTCTCTCACCACGTGTCTCTCTCCCCGTGTCTCTCACCACGTGTCTCACCACTTGTCTCTCTCACCACGTGTCTCACCACGTCTCTCCCCACGTGTCTCACCACGTGTCTCTCTGTAGAGACCCATGGGAGACTTTGGCCTGCTGGGCTCTCTGCTGGACTCAGCCCAGGAGCACTCCACTGCCGTGGGCCGCGTGTGGCTCTCCGTGCTCTTCGTGCTGCGAATCCTCGTGCTCACCGCCGGCGCAGACCAGGTGAGGGGGGGGGCGTGTCCGTGACGTCACAAGGGGCCGTGTCCGTGACGTCACAAGGGGCCGTGTCCGTGACGTCACAAGGGGCGCGTGTCCGTGACGTCACAAGGGGGGCGTGTCCGTGACGTAACAACGGGAGCCCCCTCTGTGACGTCGCAAAGGGGCCGCGTGTTCCCCCTCCACGTGACGTCACAACGCTGGCCACACCTTCGTCCCTGTGACGTCACAATGCTGGCCCCACCCCTTCCCTGTGACGTCACAATGCTGCCCCCCCTCCCCCGCAGGTGTGGGGCGACGAGCAGTCGGACTTCAGCTGCAAAACGCAGCAGCCAGGCTGCGAGAACGTGTGCTACGACTCGTGACGTCACGACGATGGCCCCGCCCCCCTCCCTGTGACGTCACAATGCTTGGCCCCTCCCTCCCCCGCAGGTTTGGGGCGACGAGCAGTCGGACTTCAGCTGCAACACGCAGCAGCCGGGCTGCGAGAACGTGTGCTACGACACGGCGTTCCCCATCTCGCACGTGCGCTACTGGGGCCTGCAGGTCATCGCCGTCTCCACGCCCGCACTCGCCTACCTGGGGCACGTGCTGCACGTCGTCAGGCAGGTGAGGTGGTGTGTGTTTGTGTGTGCACGCAGAGAGACACACAGACACACGCGCAGACACACACACAAACACACACACACAGACAGAGACACACGCACACACACACACACAGACACACACAGAGACACACAGACACACACACACACAGACACGCACTCGCCTACCTGGGGCACGTGCTGCACGTCGTCAGGCAGGTAAGGTGGTGCGCACACACACAGACACACAGACACACACACAGACACACACACAGACACAGACACACACACAGACAAACACAGACACACACACAGACACACAGACACACATACAGACACACACACACAGACACACAGACACACGCACAGACACACACACAGACACACACACAGACACAGACACACACACAGACAAACACAGACACACACACAGACACACAGACACACATACAGACACACACACACAGACACACACACACACGCACACACACACAGACACACACACACCGCACACACATACAGACACACACACACCACCACCTCCCCACCGTCTGTGACCTCACAACCGGCCATATGCACCCATCGTATCGACCCATCGATTGTATCTGTTGTTCGTGTCTATCCATCTGTCGCATCCATCCATCGTGTCTCTCCATCGATTCTCTCCATCGTGTCTCTCCATCGCATCTCTCCATCGTATCTCTCCATTGTATCTCTCCATCGCATCTCTCCATCGTATCTCTCCATCGCATCTCTCCATCGCATCTCTCCATCGTATCTCTCCATCGCATCTCTCCATCGCATCTCTCCATCGCATCTCTCCATCGAATCTCTCCATCGCATCTCTCCATCGTATCTCTCCATCGTATCTCTCAATCGCATCTCTCCATCGCATCTCTCCATCGTATCTCTCCATCGCATCTCTCCATCGTATCTCTCCATTGCATCTCTCTATCGTATCTCTCCATCGTATCTCTCCACCGTATCTCTCCATTGTATCTCTCCATCGTATCTCTCCATCGTATCTCTCCATCGTATCTCTCC
This sequence comes from Lampetra planeri, assembly GCF_965212315.1. Taxonomy (NCBI): domain Eukaryota; kingdom Metazoa; phylum Chordata; class Hyperoartia; order Petromyzontiformes; family Petromyzontidae; genus Lampetra; species Lampetra planeri. Next base: position 996,331 of record NC_136182.1, read on the forward strand.
ATTGTATCTCTCCATCGTATCTCTCCATTGTATCTCTCCATCGCATCTCTCCATCGTATCTCTTCCTCGTATCTCTCCATTGTATCTCTCCATCGCATCTCTCCATCATATCTCTCCATTGTATCTCTCCATCGTATCTCTCCATCGCATCTCTCCATCGTATCTCTCCATTGTATCTCTCCATCGCATCTCTCCATCGTATCTCTCCATCGCATCTCTCCATCGCATCTCTCCATCGAATCTCTCCATCGTATCTCTCCATCGCATCTCTCCCTCGTATCTCTCCATCGTATCTCTCCATCGTATCTCTCCATCGCATCTCTCCATCGCATCTCTCCATCGTATCTCTCCATCGTATCTCTCCATCGCATCTCTCCATCGCATCTCTCCATCGCATCTCTCCATCGCATCTCTCCATCGCATCTCTCCATCGTATCTCTCCATCGCATCTCTCCATCGCATCTCTCCATCGCATCCATCCATCGCATCTGTCCGTCGTACCCATCCCACGTCGTATCCTCCACCCCCCTCCCGCCCCCCCCCTGCCCCCCCCCCCACACGTGTCTCTCTCACCACGTGTCTCACCACGTGTCTCTCTCACCACGTGTCTTTCTCACCATTGTGTCTCTCTCACCACGTGTCTCTCTCACCACGTGTTTCTCTCACCACGTCTCTCACCACGTGTCTCTCTCACCACGTGTCTCACCACGTCTCTCCCCACGTGTCTCTCTCACCACGTGTCTCTCACCATGTGTCTCTCTCACCACGTGTCTCTCTCACCACGTGTCTCTCTCACCACGTGACTCTCACCACGTGTCTCTCTCACCACGTGTCTCTCTCACCACGTGTCTCTCTCACCAAGTGTCTCTCTCACCACGTGTCTCTCTCACCACGTGTCTCTCTCACCACGTGTCTCTCTCACCACGTGTCTCTCTCACCACGTGTCTCTCTCACCACGTGTCCCTCACCACGTGTCTCACCACGTGTCTCTCTCACCCCCCCCCAGGAGAGCAAGCAGCCCAGCGCCCCCTCAGCAAGCGGCAAGCCTCCCCCATCCCCCCGCGTCTCTCCGGACGGCCGCGTGCCAATCCGCGGGGCCCTCCTGCGCTCGTACCTCCTGAGCCTCGCCTGCCGGGCCCTGCTGGAGGCCTCGTTCATCTACGGGCAGGGCCGCCTCTTCGGCCTGTCGCTGGCCCACCTCTACCGCTGCCGCACGTGGCCCTGCCCCAACGTCGTCGACTGCTTCGTGTCGCGCGCCACCGAGAAGACCGTCTACGTGCGCCTCATGCTCGCCGCCTCGAGCCTCGGCCTGGCCCTCAACGTCGCCGAGTTCGCCTACTTGCTGTGCCACGCCGCGCGCCGACGCCGGGCCAAGCGCCGGGAGGCAGCGGACGTCGTCGGCGTCGCCGCCGCGCCGGTACCGGGCGGACCGCCCCAGCCGGCGGGAGACTTCGATCGACCGCCCGAGGCTCCGGCCTACGCGGGCGCCCCGCCGCTCTACAGCCTGTACCAGCAGGCCGAGCCAGCGGGGGCCGCGGGGGCCACGGGGCCCACGGGGGCCGGGAGGCCTCGGGGGCCGTCCCGGCAGGACTGGGAGAGCCAGGAGAGCGGCAGGCTTCGGGGGGAACCGCTGGGCCTCCCCGCGTGGGAGCCGCCCCCGGGGGCGGCCATGTCTCCCGTGATGTCTCCTGGGATGTCTCCTGGGGCGGCCATGTCTCCTCCTGTGATGGCTTCTCCTGTGATGTGTCCTCCTCCTGTGATGTGTCCTCCTCCAGTGATGTCTCCTCCCGTGATGTCTTCTCCTGCCGTGATGTCTCCTCGAGCGATTTCTCCGGCCGTGGTGAGCGATGGGGCCTATGGTGGCAGGCCGGGCTCCAGCCGCTCCAGGCACGGAGATCTGCAGGTGTGAGTGGTGTGTGTCTGTGTGTGTGTCTGTGTGTGTGTCTGTGTGTGTCTGTGTGTGTTTGTGTGTGTGTCTGTATGTGTGTCTGTGTTTCTGTGTGTGTGTCTGTCTGTGTGTGTGTCTGTCTGTGTGTATGTGTGTCAATGTGCACATGGCCTGGCACAAGCGTCGTGGTGACGTCACCGCCACTTAGTGGCGAATGGCGGTTGTTGTTGTTGTGTCTGTGTGTGTCTGTGTTTCTGTGTGTGTGTCTGTCTGTGTGTGTCAAGGTGCACATGGCCTGGCACAAGCGTCGTGGTGACGTCACCGCCACTTAGTGGCGAATGGCGGTTGTTGTTGTTGTGTGTGTCTGTGTGTGTGTCTGTCTGTTTAAGAAGGGGGGCCGCACAGACTGTAACAATTACAGGGGCATCTCACTCCTCAGTGTGCCGGGAAAGGACCAGGCAAGGGTTATTCAACATCGCCTTGCCAGGCGCGCTGAGGAGAGGCTTGCGGAGACCCAATGTGGTTTCAGGAAAGGGCGGTCCTGCACAGATGCCATATTTTCTGTCCGTCTGCTACAGCAGAGGTATAGGGAATTCCAACAAGACCTACATCTCTGCTTTATTGACCTGGTCAAGGCCTATGATATCATCAGTAGGCCTGGGCTCTGGGATGTTTTTCGTGCTTTCGGAGTCCCTGACCCTCTGCTCACGATCATTAAGGACCTTCATGATGGTGAGCGGGCCTGGGTTAAACTACGTGGCCGGGAGTCGGAGCCATTCCCTGTACACCTTGGGGTGCGACAGAGATGTCCTCTGGCTCCCACATTATTTAACATCTATTTTGACCACGTCGTTTGTGAAGCCTTCAATAGCTGTACTGGGGGAATTTCCATTTGGTACAGATATAATGGGAGGCTGATCGACGACCAGGTGCGATCAAGGGATGGCTCCCTATTGGTCAACCACGTTATGTATGCCGATGATTTGGTAATATCTGCTCATTCAGAAGAGGAGTTGGAGACGCTGCTGCTGAGACTGGAGCGTGCCACTAAGAGGTGGGGCCTTACCATCAGCCCCACCAAAACTAAGCACCTGCCTGGGTATTTTGTACCATCGGACACTCCACTCCCACAACTCCCAATCGGTGATGTGGCAGTTGTGGAGAGAGTGGAGAGTTTCCCATACCTGGGCAGTGTGCTTATGACCGGCTCCAGTTTAACAGAAGAGATCTCACCTCGAATCAGTCGTGCGGGAATATCTTTTCATCGGTTGCGTAACGCTGTGTGGAAGCTACCTGGTCTGTCGCTCTGCACGAAGCTTCAGGTCTTCTCGGCCACGGTCATTCCCTCCCTTCTCTACGCTTGCGAAACGTGGACCCCCCTAATGGAGCATCTTCGCCGGTTGGAAACATTTAGGCTGGCCTGCCTACGATCCATCCTGGGATTAACCAGGCCGGATTGTGTGAGGAGTTCACAAATCCTTGAAAGATCTGGACAAAGTCCCATCGGTGAGCTCCTCCGGCAGGCAAGGCTGCGTTGGCTGGGTCATGTAGCCCGCATGCCCAGCCACCGCATGCCTAAACAGCTTTTGTTCGGCCGGATCGAGGGTGCTAAACGGGCGCGGCACGGGCTAGAGAAGAGATGGAGTGATGTGGTACAGGAGGACGTGGAGCTGAGTGGACTTTCCGATGACTGGTACCAGCGGTGTCAAGATCGGCCTCTGTGGAGGAGGCTCGTGAAGGACGCTACTGGGCAGCTGGAGGCAGTCGCCCTCCAGCAACAATGGAGGGCGGAGGAGCGACGCGTGCGTGTCTGTGTGTGAGGCCGTTTGTCTCTATACGTGTGTCTGTCTGTGTGTACGTGTGTCTGTCTGTGTGTCTGTGTGTGTCTGTGTGTGTGTGTCTGTATGTCCCACTAAAAATACTCACTCACCTACTCACCCACCCACCCACCCACCTCCTCCCTCATCTACCCACCCACCAACTCACTCACCCACCCACCAACTCACCCACCCACCCACTCACTCACCCACCCACTCACCCACCCACCCACGCAATGTAAGTGTGTGTGTACGCCGGACTTCTTTCGCACCATACGTAGCCGACCGTGCCAATCTGGACACCATTGTTTGACGGCGTGAACATGGTGCATGGTGCTTGTGCTGTTTGTCTCCTCCCGTCTCACACGGGCGGTGTAGAGACACGCGGATTGTGTTTAGACCCAATGGTATTGACGGGCTCTGCATCACATTATCACCACCACCATCATCATCACAGAATGTTTGTGTGCGTGGTTATTGTGCTGTCCGCCTTTGACCGCTGTGTTGCGCCCGAAACGTCGTGATGTATTCTATTTAGTCGACCCACGTGACTTTACCGAAAGAGACACAGAGTTTGGATCCGTGCAGTCGCGAAAGCTTCAAATCCAGATCGGTTGAGTTGATCTTTACCGCGCCGAATTGGCGATGTGACCACAACCACCACTACCACCACCTCCACCACAACCACAACCACCACCACTACCCCCACCACAACCACCACCACCAGCACAACGACCACCACCACAACCACCACCACAACCACCACCACCATCACGACCACCACCACAACCACAACCACCATCACCACCACCATCCACCACCATCACCACCACAACCACCACCACCACAACCACCACTACCCCCAACACCATCCACCACCATCCACCACCATCACCACCACCACAACCACCACTACCACCACATCTACCACCATCACAACCACCACCACCATCACCACCACCCCCAACACCACCACAACCACCACCACCACGACCACCAGCACCATCAACACCACCACCACCACTACCCCCAACACCACCACCATCACCACCACCACTACCCCCACCACCAGCACAACGACCACAACCACCACCACCTCCACCACCTCCACCACGACCAACTCCACCACAACCACCACCTCTACCACCATCACAACCACCATCACCATCAACACCATCACCACAACAACCACCACCACAACCACCATCACCACCACCCATCACATCACCTTCGTCAATGAACGAGCGAGGGGCATATTCGAAGTCGTTGCTGACGAAGTAAAAACATTTTGTGTTGTTGTTGTTTTAAAATAAAACACATTTTGTGTTGTTGTTGTTGTTGTTTTAAAAAAATAAATAAAATAAAAAAATTCAAAGTTGGTCGCGTTCACCCTGCAGGCCTCGTGCCCAATGGGTGGTGGTTGTGGTGGTTGTGGTGTTGGTGGTGGTGTTGGTGGTGTTGGTGGTGGTGCAACTCGCGGTGTGGAAGTTGTTCTCGGTCGAATTCGTGAAGTCGCTACACACACACAGACACACACACAGACACACACACACACACAGACACACACACAGACACACACACAGACACACACACACAGACACACACATAGACAGACACAGACACAGACACACACACACAGACACACACACAGAGACACACACACAGACACAAACACAGACACACACACACAGACACACACACACAGACACACACACACAGACAACAACAACAACCGCCATTCGCCACTAAGTGGCGGTGACGTCACCACGACGCTTGTGCCAGGCCATGTGCACCCTGAGGCCACGTGAAGTGTCGAACGCCCGCTGGCAGGAGGTCACGGGGCAGACCCAGGTGCCACGGGTCGACTGACCGAGATGACCGAGACGACTGGCTGATGCACCACCTGTGCCCCCTACTGTGCCAACTTGCTGTGCTTTAGCCACCCGGCGCTCCGCTCGTTGTTGTGAGCGTCGCTCCTCCGCCCTCCGTTGTTGTTGGAGGGCGACTGCCTCCAACTGCCCAGTAGCGTCCTTCACGAGCCTCCTCCACTGAGGCCGATCTTGACACCGCTGGTACCAGTCATCGGCAAGTCCACTCAGCTCCACGTCCTCCTGTACCACATCACTCCATCTCTTCTCTAGCCCGTGCCGCGCCCGTTTAGCCCCCTCGATCCGGCCGAACAAAAGCTGTTTAGGCATGCGGTGGCTGGGCATGCGGGCTACATGACCCAGCCAACGCAGCCTTGCCTGCCGGAGGAGCTCACACACAGACACACACACACAGACACACACACACAGACACACACACACACAGACACACACAGACACACACAGACACACACAGACACACACACAGACACACACACACACAGACACACACAGACACACACACACAGACACACACAGAGACACACACACACAGACACACACACACAAGTTGTCTCAAGGACAAGTCACCGGGCGGTGCTCAGAGCGATGAAATGCACTCGGTCGCCACTACAGTACAGGAGTTGCAACAGCTTTGCACACGGTGTGGGCGGAGTTTGGTTGACGTCTGATTGGCTGAGGCTCCGCTATTCACTTAGTGAGCTGAGTTTCATTCATACAGGCGGAGTGTGTGTGTGTGTAACAGGCTGTGTGTGTGTAACAGGCTGTGTGTACTGTGTGTACTGTGTGTGTGTGTAACACGCTGTGTGTGTGTGTGTGTGTAACACGCTGTGTGTGTGTGTGACAGGCTGTGTGTATGTGTGTGTACTGTGTGTGTGTGTAACAGGCTGTGTGTGTGTGTAACACGCTGTGTGTGTGTGTAACACGCTGTGTGTGTGTGTGTGTAACAGGCTGTGTGTGTACTGTATGTGTGTGTACTGTGTGTGTGTACTGTTTGTGTGTTCTGTGTGTGTGTGTGTACTGTGTGTGTACACTGTGTGTGTTCTGTGTGTACTGTGTGAGTGTATTTTTAGCTGTGTGTGTACTGTGTGTGTACACTGTGTGTGTACTGTGTGTGTGTGTACTGTGTGTGTACTGTGTGTGTGTACTGTGTGTGTGTACTGTGTGTGTACACTGTGTGTGTACTGTGTGTACTGTGTGAGTGTATTTTTAGCTGTGTGTGTATGTACTGTGTGTGTACTGTGTGTGTACTGTGTGCGTGTGTACTGTGTGTGTACACTGTGTGTGTACTGTGTGTGTACTGTGTGTGTGTACTGTGTGTACTGTGTGTGTGTGTACTGTGTGTGTAACACGCTGTGTGTATTGTGTGTGTACTGTGTTTGTACACTGTGTGTGTACACTGTGTGTGTGTGTACACGGTGTGTGTGTGTGTACTGTGTGTGTGTACTGTGTGTGTGTGTGTACTGTGTGTGTGTGTACTGTGAGTGTGTGTACTGTGTGTGTGTACTGTGTGTGTGTACTGTGTGTATGTGTGTACTTACTGTGTGTGTACTGTGTGTGTGTGTATAGTGTGTGTGTACACTGTGTGTGTGTGTGTACTGTGTGTGTGTGTACTGTGTGTGTGTGTACACTATGTGTGTGTACTGTGTGAGTGTACACTGTGTGTACTGTGTGTGTGTACTGTGTGTGTGTGTACTGTGTGTGTTTACTGTGTGTGTACTGTGTGTGTGCGTACTGTGTGTGTGTACTGTGTGTGTGTGTACTGTGTGTGTACACTGTGTGTGTATGTACTGTGTGTGTGTACTGTGTGTGTGTACTGTGTGTGTGTACTGTGTGTGAGTGTACTGTGTGTGTGTATTGTGTGTGTGTGTACTGTGTGTGTGTACTGTGTGTGAGTGTGTGACACGCTGTGTGTGTGCACTGTGTGTGTGTACTGTATGTGTGTACTGTGTGTGTACTGTGTGTGTACTGTATGCGTGTACTGTGTGTGTGTACTGTGTGTGTGTGTACTGTGTGTGTACTGTGTGTGTACTGTATGCGTGTACTGTGTGTGTACTGTATGTGTGTACTGTGTGTGTACTGTGTGTGTACTGTATGCGTGTACTGTGTGTGTGTACTGTGTGTGTGTGTACTGTGAGTGTGTGTAACAGGCTGTGTGTACTGTGTGTGTGTGTGTACTGTGTGTGTACACTGTGTGTGTACTGTCTGTGTATACTGTGTGTGTATGTACTGTGTGTGTACTGTGTATACTGTGTGTGTAGTGTGTGTACTGTGTGTACTGTGTGAGTGTGTACTGTGTGTACTGTGTGTGTGTATACTGTGTGTGTGTGTGTACTGTGGGTGTGTGTCCGGCAAAACAACCTCCTACCTCCTCGCGGTGCCGGACGGGCAACACTGTCGTGGGCAGTGCTGTGGGGGGAGGGCCAATGCCCATTGGCCTCTCCCCTCATGGCGTCTGTGACCACCACAGTGGCTAAACGGGGGCTCTGGACGGGTGCGAGGGGCTGGTAATCCCTCCACCTTCAATTGACTACCACTAAACTACGAATTAAACATAAACCTGTAATTAATAAGCTTGTGCCGGAGGCCCCGGGGGGTCAGGCTTTTATGACGTCTCCTGGCCAAACCCCATTTGGCGGAGCCAGGAGATTGAATTTTAACCCTCGGGGCTTCTCCAGAAACAACGAAAAACCATTGCGGATGGCCACGTGGAATGTTCGAACGCTCACTGCGGAGGAGAGGCTGCCACTCCTCTGTCGGGAGCTGGACCGGTACCGCCTGGATCTCTGTGGCATTCAGGAGGTCCGGTGGACCGGTTCTGGCTCCTGCCACCATGAGGGGTGGACAGTCCTCTACTCGGGGCAGGAGACTGCCAAACAACAGGGTGTGGCTCTTCTTCTGAACAAAAGAATGAAGGGGGCGTGGGAGCGTGGCGGTGAGGTGTGGGAAGCTGTAAGCCCCAGGATACTTTGGGCTCGCCTTCCCATTAACCAGAGGCGAGGAGTGGTGATCGTGGTTACTTATGCCCCCACCGAAGACGAACATCCGTGGAGGGATGCAGGCAAAGCCGATGAGTCGGACGCTTTCTATGACCTCCTGTCACAGGTGCTGGCTAAAGTGGCCACTCGGGACAGAGTCATCTTGTTGGGTGACTTCAATGCCCGAGTTGGTCATGATGCTGGCACCTGGTCTGGAGTGATTGGAAGGCATGGGCCAGATCAGCTCAATAATAACGGTAGGAGGCTGCTAGATTTTTGTGCAGCCCATGGGCTTGTAATTACCAACACGCTCTTCCGGCATCGGCGCATCCACACAACATCATGGATGCATGCCGGGTCCAAGCAAGAACATCTGCTGGACTACATAGTGACGGACCAGCGGATGCGAGCCCATGTCCTTGACACCAGGACCTACCGTGGAGCTGATCTGCCCTCTGACCATCGACTAGTCATCTGTAAGATGCGCCTGCCATTCTTCCACTCCGGTGGTGGGTGTACACCCAGGATCCCATTACAACTAAAAGTGGCCTGGTCTAAGTTAGCTGATGAAAGTTGCAAGCGAGAATTTCATCATCGCTTGCAGCTGGGGTTGGCATCGTCCCCCACTCCACCTGATGTCGAGGGTAAATGGGCAAGGTTTAAGACTGTGACTCATGCAGCTGCAATGGCTGCTTTGGGTACGCGGTCCAGACCTCCCCGGGAACCCTGGCTGACGGAGGAGGTGTTCAGGTTAATTGAGAAAAAGCGACAGGCCCACTCTCATCGCCTACAGCATCCCACGTCAGAGAATGAGGAGGTTTACCGCAGTCTTCGCTCGGAGGTTCGGAGAGCCGTGAGGCGCTGCAAGGATGGGTGGTGGTCGCGGGTTGCTGAGGAGATGGAGTCTGCCTCAGTAGCCCGCGATCACAAATCACTATTTAACTCCATCAAAAAAGTAACCTGTAGCGCCACACCTATTACCATCATTAGAGGAAAAAACGGTGATCCAATCTCCGACCCCCAGGAACAGGTTTGCAGATTTGCTGAGCATTTCTGTGAGGTCCTGGGGGAGGGAAAATCTCTCAGCCAGGAAAACATCATGGCACAAAGTGGGGATAACCCTGCTGAGGCTGCGGTGCCTCAAATATTGGAAGAGGTCACCCCCTGTGATTGGCTGGCTGAGGTACCAGCTGTTGAGGAAGTACTGAGGGCGATCCGGAGTCTGAGACCAGGGAAGGCACCGAGCAGAGATGATCTCCCAAGCGAAATGCTGAGGGAGGGTGGCGTTTGTGCACAGACTGCCCTACATGACATCATAATAACAGTCTGGACCACTGGACGGGTTCCGCAGGACTGGAAGGATGCCCTGGTAGTCCCCCTCTTTAAGAAGGGGGACCGTACCGACTGTAACAACTACAGGGGCATCTCACTCCTCAGTGTGCCGGGTAAGGTCCTGGCAAGGATTATTCAACATCGCCTTGCTAGGCATGCTGAGGAGAGGCTTGCGGAGCCCCAATGCGGTTTCAGGAAAGGGCGGTCCTGCACAGATGCCATATTTTCTGTCCGTTTGCTACAGCAGAGGTGTAGGGAATTCCAAAAAGACCTACATCTCTGCTTTATTGACCTGGTCAAGGCCTATGATACCATCAGTAGGACTGGGCTCTGGGTTGTTCTTCGTGCTTTCGGAGTCCCTGACCCTCTGCTCACGATCATTAAGGACCTTCATGATGGTGAGCGGGCCCGGGTAAAACTACGTGGCCGGGAGTCGGAGCCTTTCCCTGTACACCTTGGGGTGCGACAGGGATGTCCTCTGGCTCCCACATTATTTAACATCTATTTCGACTGCGTAGTTCGTGAAGCCTTCAATTGCTGTACCGGGGGAATTACCATTTGGTACAGATATAATGGGAGGCTGATCGACGCCCGGGTGCGATCAAGGGATGGCTCCCTATTGGTCAACCACGTTATGTATGCCGATGATTTGGTAATAGCTGCTCATTCAGAAGAGGAGTTGGAGACGCTGCTGCTGAGACTGGAGTGTGCCACTAAGAGGTGGGGCCTTACCATCAGCCCCACCAAAACTAAGCACCTGCCTGGGTATTTTGTACCATCGGGCACTCCACCCCCACAACTCCCAATCGGTGATGGGGCAGTAGTGGAGAGAGTGGAGAGTTTCCCATACCTGGGCAGTGTGCTCATGACCGGCTCCAGTTTATCAGCAGAGGTCTCACTCCGAATCAGTCGAGCGGCAATATCTTTTCATCGGTTGCGTAACGCTGTGTGGAAGCTACCTGGTCTGTCGCTCCGCACGAAGCTTCAGGTCTTCTCGGCCACGGTCATTCCCTCCCTTCTCTACGCTTGCGAAACGTGGACCCCCCTAGTGGAGCATCTTCGCCGGTTGGAAACATTTAGGCTGGCCTGCCTACGATCCATCCTGGGTTTAACCAGGCTGGATTGTGTGAGGAGCTCACAAGTCCTTGAAAGATCTGGGCAAAGTCCCATCAGTGAGCTCCTCCGGCAGGCAAGGCTGCGTTGGCTGGATCATGTAGCCCGCATGCCCAGCCACCGCATGCCTAAACAGCTTTTGTTCGGCCGGATCCAGGGGGCTAAACGGGCGCGGCACGGGCTAGAGAAGAGATGGAGTGATGTGGTACAGGAGGACGTGGAGCTGAGTGGACTTGCCGATGACTGGTACCAGCGGTGTCAAGATCGGCCTCAGTGGAGGAGGCTCGTGAAGGACGCTACTGGGCAGTTGGAGGCAGTCGCCCTCCAACAACAACGGAGGGCGGAGGAGCGACGCTCACAACAACGAGCGGAGCGCCGGGTGGCTAAAGCACAGCAAGTTGGCACAGTAGGGGGCACAGGTGGTGCATCAGCCAGTCATCTCGGTCATCTCGGTCAGTCGACCCGTGGCACCTGGGTCTGCCCCGTGACCTCCTGCCAGCGGGCGTTCGACACTTCACGTGGCCTCAGGGTGCACATGGCCTGGCACAAGCGTCGTGGTCACGTCACCGCCACTTAGTGGCGAATGGCGGTTGTTGTTGTGGGTGTGTACTGTGTGTGTGTACTGTGTGAGTGTGTACTGTGTGTACTGTGTGTGTGTACTGTGTGTGTGTGGGTACTGTGTGTGTACACTGTGTGTGTACTGTGTGTGTGTGTGTACACTGTGTGTGTGTGTGTATGTGTGTGTGTACTGTTTGTGTACTGTGTGTGTACACTGTGTGTGTAACAGGCTGTGTGTGTGTGTACTGTGTGTGTGTGTACTGTGTGTGTGTACTGTGTGTGTGTGTAACAGGCTGTGTGTGTACACTGTGTGCTGTGTGAGTGTGTCTAACACGCTGTGTACACTGTGTGTGTACTGTGTGTGTGTGTACACTGTGTGTACTGTGTGTACTGTGTGTGTACTGTGTGTGTGTGAGTGTACTGTGTGTACACTGTGTGTGTACTGTGTGTGTGTGTACTGTGTGTGTGTGTGTACTGTGTGTGTGTACTGTGTGTGTGTGTGTACTGTGTGTGTACACTGTGTGTGTGTGTGTACACTGTGAGTGTGTGTACTGTGTGTGTGTACTGTGTGTGTGTACTGTGTGTGTGTACTGTGTGTGTGTGAGTGTATTTTTAGCTGTGTGACACTTTCACGTGGGAACAGGAAACGGAGGAGCTCGATGCCAGAGGGTCTCCCCGTGTCTCCAGAGACACAGTCAGACACAGTCAGACAGTCAGACACAGCCAGAGAGACAGTCACAGTCAGAGACACAGTCAGACAGTCAGACACAGTCAGAGATACATAGAGAGACAGACAGAGACACAGTCAGACAGAGAGAGACAGACAGACAGAGACACAGTCAGAAAGAGAGAGACAGACAGACAGAGACACAGTCAGACAGAGAGAGACAGACAGACAGAGACACAGTCAGACAGAGAGAGACAGACAGACAGAGACACATTCAGACAGAGACAGACAGACAGACAGAGACAGACAGTCAGAAAGAGAGAGACAGACAGACAGACAGAGACACAGTCAATCAGAGAGAGACATACAGACAGAGACAGACAGTCAGACAGAGAGAGACAGACAGAGACAGACAGTCAGAAAGAGAGAGACAGACAGACAGAGACACAGTCAATCAGAGAGAGACAGACAGACAGAGACAGACAGTCAGACAGAGAGAGACAGACAGAGAGACAGTCAGTGTTTCTGTGTGTGTCTCTGTCTCTCCAGAGACACAGTCAGACAGACAGAGAGAGACAGACAGAGATACAGTCAGTGTCTCTGTGTGTGTCTTTGTCTCTCCAGAGCCACAGTCAGACAAAGAGAGACAGACAGAGAGACAGTCAGTGTCTCTGTGTGTATATCTGTCTCTGCAGAGACACAGTCAGACAGAGAGAGACAGTCAGAGAGACAGTCAGTGTCTCTGTGTGTCTCTCTGTCTCTCCAGAGACACAGTCAGACAGACAGAGACAGTCAGACACAGTCAGTGTCTCTATGTGTCTCTCTGTCTCTCCAGAGACACAGTCAGACAGAGAGAGACAGACAGAGAGACAGTCAGTGTCTCTGTGTGTGTCTCTCTCTCTCCAGAGACACAGACAGACAGAGAGAGAGAGACAGTCAGACACAGTCAGACAGACAGAGAGACAGTCAGTGACTCTGTGTGTCTCTCTGTCTCTCCACAGACACGGGGAGACAGACAGAGACAGACAGAGAGATAGTCAGTGTCTCTGTGTGTCTCTTTGTCTCTCCAGAGACACAGACAGACAGACAAAGAGAGACAGTCAGTGTATCTGTGTGTGTCTCTGTCTCTCCAGAGATACAGACAGACAGAGAGAGAAACAGTCAGACACAGTCAGACAGACAGAGAGACAGTCAGTGTCTCTGTGTGTCTGTGTCTCTGTCTCTCCAGAGACACAGTCAGACAGAGAGAGACAGACAGAGATACAGTCAGTGTCTCTGTGTGTCTATATGTCTCTGCAGAGACACAGTCGGACAGACAGAGAGAGACATCAAGAGAAAGAGACAGAGACACACACACGGGGAGAGACAGAGAGAGAGACACGGGGAGAGAGAGACACGGGGAGAGAGAGAGACACGGGGAGAGACATGGGGAGAGACACGGGGACAGAAAGACAGGCGGAGAGAGAGACATCAAGAGAGAGAGACAGAGAGAGACACGGGGAGAGACATGGGGAGCGAGAGAAGGCGGAGAGAGAGACATCAAGAGAGAGAGAGAGACAGAGAGACAGGGAAAGACAGAGAGAGAGACACGGGGAGAGAGACAGGGAGAGACATGGCGAGAGAGACAGAGAGTTCAGTTCAGGTTCAGTTTCATGTATTATGTATCGCCCTGTGAGCCATTGGGCTCTTGAATCGGGTGCAATCGAAACAAACAGAAACATGAACAAAGAAACATCTCAAAGTGACGACGCACAAACAGAAAAATCCAGGAAAAAACAGCAAAGACTTCCAGAAAAAGCGCCGCATTTGAATGGTGTGTGCAGAATCCCAGTGGGATGCAAGTCAAACAATGACAACCACAATACAATTTAAATTAAATTATCAGTCTAACTCTGTACTACAACAAACAAACATGGCTCAACCAAAAGTTGTTTTCGAAATCACCAAGTTAAAGCTGTAAAAACAATGTGACAACAGCGATCACAGGAACTGTGATTCAAATGTAACAATAAACGATAAATTTCGATTTAAAGCTTTCGTGACTGCAGGGATTCATCTTCTTGGTTCTTTCGGTAAAGTCACGTAGAAGGGAAGTAATATAATAATAAAAATAAAACATAATAAAATTATTCTCACGACGTTTCGGCCACAACGCAAGCAGCCGTCCTCGTGAGAATAATTTTATTATGTTTTATTTTTATTATTTTATTACTTCCCTTCTACGTTACTTTACCGAAAGAACCAAGAAAATAAACGATAAACATAACACAGAGACCCACAGAGACCCACAGAGACCCACAAAGACCCACAGAGACCCACAGAGACCCATAGAGACCCACAGAGACCCACATAGACCCACAGAGACCCACACAGACCCACAGAGACCCACATAGACCCACAGAGACCCACATAGACCCACAGAGACCCACAGAGACCCATAGAGACCCATAGAGACCCACATAGACCCACAGAGACCCATAGAGATCCATAGAGACCCACAGAGACCTATAGACCCACATAGACCCACAGAGACCTACAGAGACCCATAGAGACCCATACAGAGACCCACAGAGACCCACAGAGACCCACAGAGACCCACAGATTCAAATTTAACAATTAACGATATACATAAACATGTACGCCCAAACTCTGCAGCCATAGCTGGCTGCATGAGTCGCTCCATAACAGCAGGAGCATCAGTAGCAGTATCAACATTTTTCAATGCACCTTTAAAGATCGGCACACCACAATCAAAACTCAAGATCATACTTTGCAGCGGTCATCCGGAGCGATACATTTGATTTCAGGCTACTGAATAGCAGCGTCAGCTAGGGGTGTACAACTCCTATAGAGCAGTTTCGAGTGAATATCTCAGAGGTCGTGATCCAGGTTGCAGTTTATTGGCGACAGCTTTCCAGACCCTGGGGCATCAATAGCAAAGGCTCTTCCTCCAGGGAGGAAGGGCTTTTGAGACAGGGAGAGAGAGAGACACGGTGAGTGAGTGAGTGGGTGAGTGGTTGAGTGAGTGGGTGAGTGGGTGAGTGGGTGAGTGGGTGGGTGAGTGGGTGGGTGAGTGGGTGAGTGAGAGGGTGATTGGGTGGGTGAGTGAGTGAGTGTGTGAGTGAGTTGGTGAGTGAGTGGGTGAGTGGGTGGGTGAGTGGGTGAGTGAGAGGGTGAGTGGGTGGGTGAGTGAGTGAGTGAGTGGGTGAGTGAGTTGGTGAGTGAGTGAGTGGGTGGGTGGGTGGGTGAGTGAGTGAGTGAGTGGGTGAGTGAGTGAGTGAGTGAGTGGGTGGGTGAGTGGGTGGGTGGGTGGGTGGGTGGGTGAGTGAGTGAGTGAGTGAGTGGGTGAGTGAGTGAGTGGGTGAGTGAGTGGGTGAGTGAATGAGTGAGTAAGTGGGTGAGTGAGTGGGTGGGTGGGTGAGTGAGTAAGTGGGTGGTGAGTGGGGGAGTGAGTGAGTGGGTGAGTGAGTGGGTGGGTGGGTGAGCGAGTGGGTGAGTGGGTGAGTGGGTGAGTGAGTGGGTAAGTGAGTGGGTCAGTGAGTGAGTGAGTGAGTGGATGAGTGGGTGGGTTTGTGGGTGAGTGAGAGAGTGAGTGAGTGGGTGAGTGGGTGAGTGAGTGAGTGGTTGGGTGAGTGAGTGGATACGTGAGTGGGTGAGTGGGTGGGTGAGTGAGTGGGTGAGTGAGTGGGTGGGTGGGTGAGTGAGTGAGTGGGTGAGTGAGTGGGTCAGTGAGTGAGTGGGTGAGTGAGTGGGTGAGTGGATTAGTAAGTGAGTGTGTGAGTATATGTGTGTAGGTGTTTGTGTATGTGTGTATGTGTGTTTGTGAGTGTGTAAGTGCGTGAATGTGAGTGTGTGTATGTGTGAGTGTGTATGTAAATGTGTGAGTGTGTATGTAAATGTGTGAGTGTGTATGTAAATGTGTGAGTATGTATGTGAATGTGTGTATGTGTGAGTATGTGTGTGTACGAATCAGCTAAAACAATGCCATTCGCGACACAATCGCTGTTGGTACAACAATGGGTACCGGTGGAGCATTGTGTGGCAGGGGGTGACGTCATGTTCACCCCGCTCACTCAGTCACCTGGAGACCTCACCCACCCACTCACCCACCCACTCACCCACTCTCTCACCCACTCACTGACTCACTCACTCACTCACCCACTCACTCACCCACCCACTCACCCACCCACTCACCCACTCACACACTCACTTACTCACCCACTCACTCACTCACCCACTCACTCACCCACTCACTCACTCACCCACCCACCCACTCACTCACTGATCTACTCACCCACCCACTCACTCACCCACTCACCCACCCACCCACTCACCCTCCCACTCACTAACAAACTCACTCACTCACCTACCAACTAACTCACTCACCAACCATCCCACTCACTCACTCACTCACCCACCCATCCACCCACTCACCCACCCACTCACTAACCAACTCACTCACCCATTCACCCACCCACTCACCCACCCACTCACCCACCCACCCACTCACTCACCCACTGACTTACCCACCCATCCAACCACTCATCCACCCTCCCACTCACTCACTCACCCACTCTCTCACCCACTCACTCACCCACTCACCCACTCACTCACCCACCCTCTCACTCACTCACCCACTCTCTCATTCACTCACTCACCCACCCACCCACTCACTCACTCACTCACCCACCCACCCACTCGCCCACTCACTCACCCACTCTCTCATCCACTCACTCACCCACCCACCCACTCACTCACCCACTCACTCACCCACCCACCCACCCACTCACCCACTCACTCACCCACTCTTTCACCCACTCACTCACCCACTCACCCACTCACTCACCCACCCTCTCACTCACTCACCCACTCTTTCATCCACTCACCCACCCACTCACGCACTCACTCACTCACCCACCCTCTGACTCACTCACCCACGCTCTCACCCACTCACTCACCCACTCACCCACTCACCCACTCACTCACTCACCCACTCTCTCACCACCACCATCATCACGATCTCAATGTTTTAGCTATAGCTAAAGATCCCCCGTGTGCCCTCTAACAGACTGTAGCAGCAAGTGTGTTTTAGCAGCAGCGAGTAGCAGCACAGACACACACACGCAGACACACACACACAGCCAGACACACACACACATACACACACACACACAGACACACACACAGACACACACACAGACACACACAGACAGACACAGACACACACACACAGACACACACAGACACACACAGACACATACAGACAGACCCAGACACACACACAGACACACACAGACACAAATACAAAGATCCCCCGTGTAGCCTGTAACAGACTGCTGGGACAAGTGCTGTAGCGAGCACCTATGAAGGCCGGCACGGCACACGTGGGGGTGGGTGGCCAGCACCACGCCCGACCGCCTTTGTCTCCCCAGTTATGATGTTTACTGACCGCACCACACACACAGACACACACACAGACACACAGAGACACACACAGACAGACACACACACAGACACACACACACAGACATACAGACACAGACACACACACAGACACACAGAGACACACACACAGACAGACACACACACAGACACACACAGAGACATACAGACACAGACACACAGAGACACACACACAGACAGACACACAGACACACACACAGAGACATACAGACACAGACACACACACAGACACACAGAGACACACATACAGACACACACACACAGACACATACAGACACAGAGACACACACGCAGACACACGCAGAGATCCCCCGTGTAGGCTCTCACAGTGCGCTAATCATTGCACCACCGCTCTCCACCCACACACAGTGCGATAACCACTGCACCACCGTTCCCCACACACACAGTGCGCTAACCACTGCACCACCACTCCCCACCAACACACACAGTGCGCTAACCACTGCACCACCGCTCCTCACACACACACAGTGCGCTAACCACTGCACCACCACTCCCCCCACACACACACACACAGTGCGCTAACCACTGCACCACCACTCCCCACACACACAGTGCGCTAACCACTGCACCACCGCTCCCCACTCACAAACACAGTGCGCTATCCACTGCACCACCGCTCCCCACTCATACACACACCTACACAAACACACCTACAAACACAGACCTACACACACGTACACACACACACATACACACACCTACACACACACACGTTATTTTACGATGTGCTAAACACAACACAAATGGTTCACCACCACCATTCATATTTCCTTCCCGCAGAAGGAAACGTGGGGGTGGTGGGGGTGGTGGGGGTGGTGGTGAAGGTGGTGGTGGGGGTGGTGGTGGGGGTGGGGTGGTGGTGGTTGTGATGGTGATGATGGTGAGGTGTGTGTGTGTAGGTGTGTGTAGGTGTGTGTGTGTTTGTAGGTGTGTAGTTGTGTGTGTCTGTGTATGTGTGTAGGTGTGTGTGTGTAGGTGTGAATCTGAGACCAGGAAAGGCACCGGGCAGAGATGATCTCCCAAGCGAAATCCTAAGGGAGGGTGGCGTTTGTGCACAGACTGCCCTACATGACATCATAACAACAGTCTGGACCACTGGAAGGATGCCCTGGTGGTCCCCCTCTTTCAGAAGGGGGGCTGCACAGACTGTAACAACTACAGGGGCATCTCACTCCTCAGTGTGCCGGGAAAGGTCCTGGCAAGGATTATTCAACATCGCCTTGCTAGGCACGCTGAGGAGAGGCTTGCGGAGCCCCAATGCGGTTTCAGGAATGGGCGATCCTGCACAGATGCCATATTTCTGTCCGTCTGCTACAGCAGAGGTGTTAGGAATTCCAACAAGACCTACATCTCTGCTTTATTGACCTGGTCAAGGCCTATGATACCATCAGTAGGCCTGGGCTCTGGGTTGTTCTTCATGCTTTCGGAGTCCTTGACCATCTGCTCACGATCATTAAGGACCTTCATGATGGTGAGCGGGCCCGGGTAAAGCTACGTGGCCGGGAGTCAGAGCCTTTCCCTGTACACCTTGGGGTGCGACAGGGATGACCTCTGGCTCCCACAATATTTAACATCTTTTTGAACCACGTAGTTCGTGAAGCCTTCAGTAGCTGTACCAGAGGAATGTCCTTCTGGTACAGATACAATGGGAGCCTGATCAATGCCCGGGTGCGGTTAAGGGATGGCTACCTATTGGTCAACCACGTTATAGATGCCGACGACCTGGTAATTGCCGCTCACTCAGAGGAGGAGTTGGAGGCACTGCT
Organism: Lampetra planeri; assembly: GCF_965212315.1. NCBI lineage: Eukaryota > Metazoa > Chordata > Hyperoartia > Petromyzontiformes > Petromyzontidae > Lampetra > Lampetra planeri. The sequence goes on from NC_136182.1 coordinate 1,015,820, forward strand.
ACTGAACCTAGAGCTTGCCGCTAAGAGGTGGGGCCTTACCATCAGCCCCACCAAAACTAAGCAACTAACTAACTAACACCTGTGCATCCTACTGTGCCAACTTGCTGTGCTTTAGCCACCCGGCGCTCCGCTCGTTGTTTTGAGCGTCGCTCATCCGCCCTCCGTTGTTGTTGGAGGGCGACTGCCTCCAACTGCCCAGTAGCGTCCTTCACGAGCCTCCTCCACAGAGGCCGATCTTGGCACCGCAGGTACCAGTCATCGGCAAGTCCACTCAGCTCTACGTCCTCCTGTACCACGTCACTCCATCTTTTCTCACTGACACAATAACCCACACACTCACTCACTCACCCACCCACCCATCCACACTCTCATCCTCTCACCCACTCACCCACTCACTCACCCACTCACTCACCCATTCACTGACTCACTCACCAACTCACTCACCCACTCACCCACTCACTCACCCACTCACTCACCCATTCACTGACTCACTCACCCACTCACCCACCCACTCACTCACACCCACACTCACACACTCACACATGCACTCACCCACACACTCACTCACACACTCACTCACTCACTCACCCATCCACCCTCTCACTCATCCACTCACCCACTCACCCACCCACTCACTCACCCATTCACTGACTCACTCACCCACTCACTCACTCACCCACTCACCCACTCACACACCCACCCACTCACACACCCTCACACATTCACACATGCACTCACCCACACACTCACTCACTCACCCACTCACTCACACCCACACTCACCTTCACACACACACTCACACACCCACCCACCCACCACCCACTCACCCACTCACTGACTCACTCACTCACTCACCCACTCACCCACTCAAACACACACACTCACACATGCACTCACCCACTCACTCACTCACCCACTCACTCACACCCACACTTACACACTCACTCACACACTCACCTTCACACACACACACACTCACACACCCACCCACTCACCCACCCACTCACCCACTAATTAATCCCTTTGCATACAAAGACAAAGATCCCCCTTGTAGCCTCCAGCAGACCGCTGGTGCCCTCTGGTGTATGTCCCCGTAAGGCGTGCACTAGATTCCTGAGCTAGACATAGTGTGGTTATTTGTACTCGTTCTCGATCTGTGCGGCGACGGTGGTGGTGACTTTACGGGACCCACAGATAGCCCACGGTAACCTGCAACCACCCACAGAGACCCACAGGGACACATAGAGATTAACAGAGAACCACATAGAACCACAGAGACCCACACAGACCCACATAGACACACAGAGACACACATAGACCCACAGAAACCCACATAGCCCCAAACAGACCCACAGAGACGCACACAGACCCACACAGACACACAGAGACACACAGAGACCCACAGAACCCTACAGAGACCCACACAGACCCACAGAGATGCACACAGACCCACACAGATACACAGAGACCCACAGAAACCCACATAGCCCCAAACAGACCCACAGAGACGCACACAGACCCACACAGACACACAAAGACACACAGAGACCCACAGAACCCTACAGAGACCCACACAGACCCACATAGACACACAGATACACACAGAGACCCACACAGACACACAGAGACACACAGAGACCCACAGAACCCGACATAGACCCACAGAGACCCACAGAGACACACGGAGACACACAGAGACCCACATAAACCCACATGCAACCACATAGATTCCCAGAAACCCACAGAGATCCACAGAGATCCACAGAGACCCACATAGACCCACAGAGACACACAGAGACACAGAGACCCACCCAGACCCACATAAACACACAGAGACACACAGAGACCCACAGCACACAGAGACACATAGATCCACATAGACCCACAGAGACACACAGAGGCCCACAGAGACCCACAGAGACCCACATAGACACACATACAACCACAGAGACACACAGAGACATACAGAGACACACAGAGACCCACACAGACCCACATAGACACACAGAGACACACATAGACCCACAGAGACCCACAGAGACTCACATAGACACACATAAAACCACAGAGACACACAGAAACACACAGAGACCCACACAGACCCACATAGACACACAGAGACACACATAGACCCACAAAGACCCACAGAGACCCACATAGACACACATACAACCACAGAGACCCACAGAGACACACAGAGACCCACATAGACCCACAGAAACCCACAGAGATCCACACAGACCCACATAGACACACAGAAACACACATCGACCCACAGAGACCCACAAAAACCCACAGAACACCACAGAGACCCACATAGACCCACAGAGACCCACACAAACCCAAAGACACACAGAGACACACAGAGACCCACAGAGACCCACAGAACACCACAGAGACCCACACAGACCCACATAGACACACAGAGACACACATAGACACACAGACCCAAAGAGACTCACAGAAACCCACAAAGACACACAGACCCAAAGAGACTCACAGAAACCCACAGAGACCCACATAGACCCACAGAGACCCACATAAATTCACAGAAACCCACAGAGAACCACAGAGATCCACATAGACCCACACAGACCCACAGAGACCCACAGAGACCCACAGAGACCCACAGAGACCCACAGATACCCACAGAGACACAGACCCACAGAAACCCACATGCAACCACATAGATTCACAGAAACCCACAGAGATCCACAGAGACCCACAGAGAACCACACAGACACAGTCCCACAGAGACCCACAGAGACCCACACAGACCAACATAGACCCACATAGACCAACATAGACCCACAGAGACCCACATAGACCCACAGAGACCCACACAGACCCACATAGACACACAGAGACACACGGAGACACACAGAGACCCACAGAGACCCACACAGACCCACATAGACACACAGAAACACACGGAGACACACAGAGACCCACAGAAACCCACATGCAACCACATAGATTCACAGAAACCCACAGAGAACCACAGAGACTCACATAGACCAACAGAGACACACAAAGACATACAGAGACCCACAGAGACCCACAGAGACCCACAGAGACCCACAGAGACCAACATAGACCCACACTCATCACGTGCACATTCTCCGCAGCAGCATAAAAATCCTTCCAACTGTTGCTGATTCACAACGCGGGTGCGAGCGGACGTGAGATGAAAGAGCGGAAGCAGCCAATGTCGAATTAAATTTACCTTAAGAACAATTGTGATTATTCGTGTGTATATATAATGTTCAGTAAGTCTGATTTCTTGACCACCGCCGCAAGGCAGCAAGGAAACCGCATCGGAAACAGGCGGATAACGCGAAACAGTGGCCCTCCCTCGGCAAGGAGCAAGCGTCGGCTTAATCACGTTGACGAGTGGAAAATCTGAATGAGATTATCCACAACAGAGGCCGAACCGACTCTTCAGCACTGCAGTCCATAGACTCAACACTGCCCATAGACTCAACACTGCACCGTAGACTAAGCACTGCCCATAGACTCAACACTGCCCATAGACTCAACACTACCCATAGACTCAACACTGCACCATAGACTCAGCACTACCCATAGACTCAGCACTGCACCATTGACTCATCACTGCCCATAGACTCAACACTGCCCATAGACTCAGCACTGCACCATAGACTCAGCACTGCCCATAGAGTCAACACTGCACCATTGACTCAACACTGCCCAAAGACTCAACATTGCCCATATACCCAGCACTGCACCATAGACTCAGCACTGCACCATAGACTCAACACTGCCCATAGACTCAGCACTGCACCGTAGACTAAGCACTGCCCATAGACTCAACACTGCCCATAGACTCAACACTACCCATAGACTCAACACTGCACCATAGACTCAGCACTACCCATAGACTCAGCACTGCACCATTGACTCATCACTGCCCATAGACTCAACACTGCCCATAGACTCAGCACTGCACCATAGACTCAGCACTGCCCATAGAGTCAACACTGCACCATTGACTCAACACTGCCCAAAGACTCAACATTGCCCATATACCCAGCACTGCACCATAGACTCAGCACTGCACCATAGACTCAACACTGCCCATAGACTCAGCACTGCACCATAGACTCAACACTGCACCATAGACTCAGCACTGCACCATAGAACCAACACTGCAGTCCATAGACTCAGCACTGCCCATAGACTCAGCACTGCACCATAGACTCAGCACTGCACCATAGACTCAACACTGTCCATAGACTCAACACTGCAGTCAATAAACTCAGCACTGCACCATAGACTCAACACTGCACCATAGACTCAACACTGCACAATAGACTCAGCACTGCACCATAGACTCAACACTGCCCAAAGACTCAGCACTGCCCATAGACTCAGCACTGCACCATAGACTCAGCACTGCACCATAGACTCAACACTGCACCATAGACTCAGCACTGCACCATAGACTCAGCACTGCACCATAGACTCAGCACTGCATCATATACTCAACACTGCACCATAGACTCAACACTGCACCATAGACTCAACACTGCACCATAGACTCAACACTGCCCATAGACTCAGCACTGCACCATAGACTCAGCACTCAAGTCCATAGACTCAACATTGCACCATAGACTCAGCACTGCACCATAGACTCAACACTGCACCATAGACTCAACACTGCCCATAGATTCAACACTGCCCTTAGACTCAACACTGCACCATAGACTCAACACTGCCCATAGACTCAGCACTGCCCATAGACTCAATACTGCCCATAGACTCAACACTGCCCATAGACCCAGCACTGCCCATAGACTCAACACTGCCCATAGACTCAGCACTGCCCGTCGATTCAGCACTGCCCATAGACTCGACACTGCCCATAGACCCAGCACTGCCCATAGACTCAACACTGCCCATAGACTCAGCACTGTCCGTCGATTCAGCACTGCCCATAGACTCAACACTGCCCATAGACCCAGCACTGCCCATAGACTCAACACTGCCCATAGACTCAGCACTGCCCGTCGATTCAGCACTGCCCATAGACTCGACACTGCCCATAGACTTAACACTGCCCATAGACTCAACACTGCCCTTAGACTCAACACTGCCATTAGACTCAGCACTGCCCATAGACTCAATACTGCCCATAGACTCAACACTGCCCATAAACCCAGCACTGCCCATAGACTCAGCACTGCCCGTCGATTCAGCACTGCCCATAGACTCGACACTGCCCATAGACTTAACACTGCACCATAGACTCAACACTGCCCATAGACTCAACACTGCATATTGACTCAACACTGCACCATAGACTCTGCACTGCACAATAGACTCAGCACTGCACCATAGACTCAACACTGCAACATAGATTCAGCACTGCAGCATAGACTCAACACTGCTCCATAGACTCAACACTGCACCATAGACTCTACACTGCACCATAGACTCAGCACTGCACCATAGACTCAACACTGCAACATAGACTCAGCACTGCACCATAGACTCAACACTGCACCATCGACTCAACACTGCCCATAGACTCAACACTGCCCATAGACCCAACACTGCCCATAGACTCAACACTGGTCCATAGACTCAACACTGCACCATAGACTCAACACTGCACCATAGACTCAACACTGCACCATAGACTCAACACTGCAACATAGACTCAACACTGCACCATAGACTCAACACTGCACCATAGACTCAACACTGCACCATAGACTCAACACTGCACCATAGACTCAACACTGCACCATAGACTCAACACTGCCCATAGACTCAGCACTGCACCATAGACTCAGCACTGCACCATAGACTCAACACTGCCCATAGACTCAACACTGCCCATAGACTCAACACTGCCCATAGACTCAGCACTGCCCATAGACTCAACATTGCCCATAGACTCAACACTGCCCATAGACTCAGCACTGCCCATAGACCCAGCACTGCCCATAGACCCAGCACTGCCCGTCGATTCAGCACTGCCCATGGACTCGACACTGCCCATAGACTTGACACTGCACCATAGACTAAACACTGCCCATCGACTCAATACTGCACCATAGACTCAACACTGCACCATAGACTCAGCACTGCACCATAGACGCAACACTGCCCATAGACTCAACACTGCCCATAGACCCAACACTGCCCATAGACTCAACACTGGTCCATAGACTCAACACTGCACCATAGACTCAACACTGCCTATAGACTCAACACTGGTCCATAGACTCAACACTGCACCATAGACTCAACATTGCTCATAGACCCAGCACTGCCCATAGACTCAACACAGCCCATAGACCCAACACTGCCCATAGACCCAACACTGCCCATAGACTCAACACTGCACCATAGACTAAACACTGCCCATAGACTCAACACTGCACCATAGACTCAGCACTGCACCATAGACTCAGCACTGCCCATAGACTCAACACTGCCCATAGACTCAACACTGCCCATAGACTCAGCACTGCCCATAGACCCAGCACTGCCCATAGACCCAGCACTGCCCGTCGATTCAGCACTGCCCATAGACTCGACACTGCCCATAGACTTGACACTGCACCATAGACTAAACACTGCCCATAGACTCAATACTGCACCATAGACTCAACACTGCACCATAGACTCAGCACTGCACCATAGACGCAACACTGCCCATAGACTCAACACTGCCCATAGACCCAACACTGCCCATAGACTCAACACTGGTCCATAGACTCAACACTGCACCATAGACTCAACACTGCCTATAGACTCAACACTGGTCCATAGACTCAACACTGCACCATAGACTCAACATTGCTCATAGACCCAGCACTGCCCATAGACTCAACACAGCCCATAGACCCAACACTGCCCATAGATCCAACACTGCCCATAGACTCAACACTGCACCATAGACTAAACACTGCCCATAGACTCAACACTGCACCATAGACTCAGCACTGCACCATAGACTCAGCACTGCACCATAGACTCAACACTGCCCATAGACTCAACACTGCCCATAGACTCAACACTGCCCATAGACTCAGCACTGCCCATAGACTCAACACTGCCCTTAGACTCAACACTGCCCATAGACTCAGCACTGCCCATAGACCCAGCACTGCCCATAGACTCAACACTGCCCATAGACTCAGCACTGCCCGTCGATTCAGCACTGCCCATAGACTCGACACTGCCCATAGACTTGACACTGCACCATAGACTAAACACTGCCCATAGACTCAACACTGCACCATAGACTCAACACTGCACCATAGACTCAACACTGCACCATAGACGCAACACTGCCCATAGACTCAACACTGCCCATAGACCCAACACTGCCCATAGACTCAACACTGGTCCATAGACTCAACACTGCACCATAGACTCAACACTGCCCATAGACTCAACACTGGTCCATAGACTCAACACTGCACCATAGACTCAACATTGCTCATAGACCCAGCACTGCCCATAGACTCAACACAGCCCATAGACCCAACACTGCCCATAGACCCAACACTGCCCATAGACTCAACACTGCACCATAGACTAAACACTGCCCATAGACTCAACACTGCACCATAGACTCAGCACTGCACCATAGACTCAACACTGCACCATAGACTCAACACTGCCCATAGATTCAACACTGCCCTTAGACTCAACACTGCACCATAGACTCAACACTGCCCATAGACTCAGCACTGCCCATAGACTCAATACTGCCCATAGACTCAACACTGCCCATAGACCCAGCACTGCCCATAGACTCAACACTGCCCATAGACTCAGCACTGCCCGTCGATTCAGCACTGCCCATAGACTCGACACTGCCCATAGACCCAGCACTGCCCATAGACTCAACACTGCCCATAGACTCAGCACTGCCCGTCGATTCAGCACTGCCCATAGACTCAACACTGCCCATAGACCCAGCACTGCCCATAGACTCAACACTGCCCATAGACTCAGCACTGCCCGTCGATTCAGCACTGCCCATAGACTCGACACTGCCCATAGACTTAACACTGCCCATAGACTCAACACTGCCCTTAGACTCAACACTGCCATTAGACTCAGCACTGCCCATAGACTCAATACTGCCCATAGACTCAACACTGCCCATAGACCCAGCACTGCCCATAGACTCAGCACTGCCCGTCGATTCAGCACTGCCCATAGACTCGACACTGCCCATAGACTTAACACTGCACCATAGACTCAACACTGCCCATAGACTCAACACTGCATATTGACTCAACACTGCACCATAGACTCTGCACTGCACAATAGACTCAGCACTGCACCATAGACTCAACACTGCAACATAGATTCAGCACTGCAGCATAGACTCAACACTGCTCCATAGACTCAACACTGCACCATAGACTCTGCACTGCACCATAGACTCAGCACTGCACCATAGACTCAACACTGCAACATAGACTCAGCACTGCACCATAGACTCAACACTGCACCATCGACTCAACACTGCCCATAGACTCAACACTGCCCATAGACCCAACACTGCCCATAGACTCAACACTGGTCCATAGACTCAACACTGCACCATAGACTCAACACTGCACCATAGACTCAACACTGCACCATAGACTCAACACTGCAACATAGACTCAACACTGCACCATAGACTCAACACTGCACCATAGACTCAACACTGCACCATAGACTCAACACTGCACCATAGACTCAACACTGCACCATAGACTCAACACTGCCCATAGACTCAGCACTGCACCATAGACTCAGCACTGCACCATAGACTCAACACTGCCCATAGACTCAACACTGCCCATAGACTCAACACTGCCCATAGACTCAGCACTGCCCATAGACTCAACACTGCCCATAGACTCAACACTGCCCATAGACTCAGCACTGCCCATAGACCCAGCACTGCCCATAGACCCAGCACTGCCCGTCGATTCAGCACTGCCCATAGACTCGACACTGCCCATAGACTTGACACTGCACCATAGACTAAACACTGCCCATAGACTCAATACTGCACCATAGACTCAACACTGCACCATAGACTCAGCACTGCACCATAGACGCAACACTGCCCATAGACTCAACACTGCCCATAGACCCAACACTGCCCATAGACTCAACACTGGTCCATAGACTCAACACTGCACCATAGACTCAACACTGCCTATAGACTCAACACTGGTCCATAGACTCAACACTGCACCATAGACTCAACATTGCTCATAGACCCAGCACTGCCCATAGACTCAACACAGCCCATAGACCCAACACTGCCCATAGACCCAACACTGCCCATAGACTCAACACTGCACCATAGACTAAACACTGCCCATAGACTCAACACTGCACCATAGACTCAGCACTGCACCATAGACTCAGCACTGCACCATAGACTCAACACTGCCCATAGACTCAACACTGCCCATAGACTCAACACTGCCCATAGACTCAGCACTGCCCATAGACTCAACACTGCCCATAGACTCAACACTGCCCATAGACTCAGCACTGCCCATAGACCCAGCACTGCCCATAGACTCAACACTGCCCATAGACTCAGCACTGCCCGTCGATTCAGCACTGCCCATAGACTCGACACTGCCCATAGACTTGACACTGCACCATAGACTAAACACTGCCCATAGACTCAACACTGCACCATAGACTCAACACTGCACCATAGACTCAACACTGCACCATAGACGCAACACTGCCCATAGACTCAACACTGCCCATAGACCCAACACTGCCCATAGACTCAACACTGGTCCATAGACTCAACACTGCACCATAGACTCAACACTGCCCATAGACTCAACACTGGTCCATAGACTCAACACTGCACCATAGACTCAACATTGCTCATAGACCCAGCACTGCCCATAGACTCAACACAGCCCATAGACCCAACACTGCCCATAGACCCAACACTGCCCATAGACTCAACACTGCACCATAGACTAAACACTGCCCATAGACTCAACACTGCACCATAGACTCAACACTGCACCATAGACTCAACACTGCACCATAGACTCAACACTGCCCATAGACTCAACACTGCCCATAGACCCAACACTGCCCATAGACTCAACACTGGTCCATAGACTCAACACTGCACCATAGACTCAACATTGCTCATAGACCCAGCACTGCCCATAGACCCAACACAGCCCATTGACCCAACACTGCCCATAGACCCAACACTGCACCATAGACTCAACACTGCACCATAAACTCAATACTGCACAATAGACTCAACACTGCACCATAGACTCAACACTGTGGACCAATCAGTTTCACAGACAACGCCATCGATGTACTAACAGAGCATGGTGTTGTTTAATAATTTGCATGTTCACCACAAAGAGCTGTGTGTGGTTAATGCGGAGAGGATTTCCTTAAAGAAAGGACTCTTCTTCTTGATTCTTTCGCTAAAGTCACGTAGAAGGGAAATAATAAAATAATACAAATAAAACATTATAAAATAATTCTCACGACGTTTCGGCCACAACGCAAGCAGCCGTCCTCATGTGAAGAACAGGTCTGTCGGAAAGACGCTGTCTTTCCGACAGTTCTGTCTTTCCGACAGACCTGTTCTTCACCTGATGTCGGCTGCTTGCGTCGTGGCCGAAACGTCGTGAGAATTATTTTATTATGTTTTATTTGTATTATTTTATTATGTTTTATTATTTTATTATTTCCCTTCTACGTGACTTTACCGAAAGAACCAAGAAGATGAATCCCTGCAGTCACGAAAGCTTTAAATCGAGAGCGACCGATCATCGCCGATTGAATCGCCGCTTCTGTCAAACGTCTCGTGTCTGGAGTCGCGCGGGAGATTTGAATCTGGGACCCCGCCAATTGTCACCCCTCCTTCAACCCCCCCGGGATAGTGAGCGCGTGTGTGTGTGTACACGTGTGTGTGTGTGTGTACACGTGTGTGTGTGTGTGTACACGCGTGTGTGTGTCTGTATGTACACGTGTGTGTGTATGTACACGAGTGTGTGTGTACACGCTTGCGTGTGTGTGTGTACACGTGTGTGTGTGTGTACACGTGTGTGTGTGTGTACACGCGTGTGTGTGTCTGTATGTACACGTGTGTGTGTATGTACACGCGTGTGTGTGTACACGCTTGCGTGTGTGTGTGTGTACACGTGTGTGTGTGTGTACACCCGTGTGCATGTAAATCGGTGGGGAGCGGTGGTGCAGCGGTGAGCGTTTCGCTGCGTGACCCGGGTTCGATTCCCATGTAATAAACATCGCCACTGGGGAGACAAAGGCGGCCGGGCGTGGTGGCGCAGGCCACCCGCCCCCTCGTGTGCCGTGCCGGCCTTCATAGCTGCTGCTGCTCGCTAAGAGCACTTGCCCCTACAGTCTGTTCGAGGCTACACGGGCGAATATTTGTGTCTTTGCTTTTTGCGAATCGGTTATGATTTTGTGGTTTTAAATTAATGGCAATAAAGTATGGTGAGGAGATTCGTGCAAGGATCCGCGATGCTCCGTCCGTCCGTCCGTGCGTTCTCGTCCGAGATCTTTGGCTAGAAGAGATGGAGTGACGTGGTACAGGAGGACGTGGAGCTGAGTGGACTTGCCGATGACTGGTACCAGCGGTGTCAAGATCGGCCTCAGTGGAGGAGGCTCGTGAAGGACGCTACTGGGCAGTTGGAGGAAGTCGCCCTCCAACAACAACAGAGGGCGGAGGAGCGATGCTCACATCAACGAGCGGAGCGCCGGGTGGCTAAAGCACAGCAAGTTGGCACAGTAGGGGGCGCAGGTGGTGCATCAGCCAGTCGTCTCGGTGCTTCTTACGCTTACAACTCAAGTCCATTGTTTACTATTGTTAAACACATTAGTTGACAAACATTACAATAATAATGTTTGTGTGCAGATAAAAACTCAGCTTCATTGTTTACCATTATGAAACAAGTTCACAGATGTTACAATAATTATGTTTTTGTGAAGATAACAACTCAGGTTCATTGTTTACCATTATGAAACAAGTTGACATGTTACAATAATTATGTTTGTGTATACAAAACTCTTTTGGGATTTTTGGGTTGCTCAATTTCCCCTTTTTTTGCTGCGCTTTTATGCCGCTGCCACGATCTACTGCCAGTCTGTGATTTCTGCTTATTTCTTTAATGCATTTCTATTGTTTCCATCGCTCACGTCACGCTATTTACTCATACGTAGCACTGCGATACTGATAGCTGTGCCATCATCGGGGATTGCTGTGCCCGTCGATGTGTGTGTGTGTGAGTCCATGTGTGTGTCTTTGAGTCCATGTGTGTGTGCGTGTAGAGCCATGCGTGTCTTTAACCCCATGTGTGTGTGTATGTCAAAGTGTTTATGTGTGTGTGTTAGTCAATGTGTGTGTGTCAGTCGATCTGTGTGCGTGTACGTCGATGTGTATGTCAGTCCATATGTGTGTGTGTGTTACTCCACATGTGTGTAAGTCTATACATGTGTGTGTCACTCGATGTGTGTGTGTAAGTCAATGCGTCTGTGTGTGAGTCCATATGTGTGTTAATCCATGTCTGTGTATATAAAGTAGATATCTGTGTGTCACAGTCCATATGTGTATATGTGTGTGTCAGTCTATGTATGTGTAAGTTCATGTGTGTGTGTCTTAGTCCATATGTGTGTGTGTGAGTACATATGTGTGTTTACATCAATGTGTGTTTGAGTCCACGTATTGCTGTGTGAAGGTCGGTGTGTGTGTGTCAGTCGCTGTATGTGTGTACGTCCATATATGTGTGTGCAACTCCATGTGTGTATATCTCAAGTGGATGTCTGTGTGTGACAGTCCATATGTGTGTGTGTGTAAGTCGATGTGTTTGTGTGTGTGAGTCCATATGTGTGTGTGTCTGAGTCCATGTGCATGTGTGTTAGTTGCTGTGTGTGCATGCCTCCATTGTTAGTCAGTGTAAGTCCAGTTATTTGCGTGTCCGTAGGCCCATGTGTGCGTCTTAGTCCATGTGTGTGCTTTATTGACCTGCTCAAGGCCTATGATACCACCAGTAGGCCTGGCCTCTGGGTTGTTATTCGTGCTTTACGAGTCCCTCACCCACTGCTCACCATCCTTAAGAACCTTCATGATGGTGAGCGGCCCCGCATCAAACTACGTGGACGTGAGTCAGAGCCATTCCCTGTACACCTTGGGGTGCAAGAGGGATGTCCTCTGGCTCACACATTATTTTACATATATTTGGACCACGTAGTTCGTGAAGCCATCAATGCCTGTACCGCTAGAATTTCCATCTGGTACAGATACAATGGGAGGCTGATCGATGCCCGGGTGCGGCCAAGGGATGCCCCCCTATTGCACAACCACGTTATGTATGCCGATGATTTGCTAATTGCTGCTCACTCGGAGGAGGAGTTCGAGGTGCTGCTGCTGAACCTGGAGCTTACCACTAAGAGGTGGGGCCTTACCATCAGCCCCACCAAAACTAAGCACCTGCCTGGGTATTTTCTACCATCGGACACTCCACCCCCACAACTTCCAATCGGTGATGGGGCAGTTGTGGAGACAGTGGAGAGTTTCCCCCCATACCTTGCCAGTGTGCTAATGACCGGCTCTGGTTTAACAGCAGAGGTCTCACTCCGAAACAGTCGAGCCACATTATCTTTTTATTGGTTGCGTAACACTGTGTGGAAGCTACCTAGTCTATCACTCCGCACGAAGCTTCAGGTCTTCTCGGCCACGGTCATTCCCTCCCTTCTCTACGCTTGCGCTCCCCTAATGGAACATCTTCGCTGGTTAGAAACATTTAGGATGGCCTACCTACAATCCAGCCTGGATTTAACCAGGCTGCATTGTGTGAGGAGCTCACAAATCCTCTAAAGATCTGGACAAAGTCCCATCGGTGAGCACCTCCATCAGGTAAGGCTGCGTTGCCTGAGCCATGTAGCCCGCATGGCCAAACACCGCATGCCTAAGCATCTTTTGTTTGGCCGGATCCAGGGGGCTAAACGGCCCGGCATGGGCTACAGAAGACATGGAGTGATGTGGTAGAGGACATGGAGCTGAGTCGACTTGCCGATGACTGGAACCAGCCGTGCCAAGATCGGCCTCTGTGGAGGAGCCTCCTGAAGGACGCTACTGGGCAGTTGGAGGCAGTCGCCCTCCAACAACAACGGAGGGCAGAGGAGCGACGCTCACAACAACGAGCAGAACGCCGGGTGGCTAAAGCACAACAAGTTGCCACAGTACGGGGCACAGGTGGTGCATCAGCTAGTCATTTCGGTCATCTCGGTCAGTCGACCCGTGGCACCTGGGTCTGCCCCGTGACCTCCTGCCAGCGGCCATTCGACACTTCACGTGGCCTCAAGGTGCACTTGGCCTGGCACAAGCGTCGTGGTGACGTCAGTGCCACTTAGTGGAGAATGGCGGTTGTTGTTGTTGTAACTCTATGTCTGTGTGTCAGTAGATTTGTGTGTGTAACTACATGTGTGTGTCTGCCTTTTTCGCCCGGGCAATGCCGGGTACTCACCGCTAGTCTTTAATCAATGCAACATCATTTCAAAGGACCCCACCATCGTGTGCTGGTGTCATTTTGTCCAAATTCGAATACAACGTGTGACTTACGGCTTTCCACACCTTACGCCACGCTCCCACACCCCAGAAGGAGGCACTCCCTGTTGTTTGTCATTCCCCTGCCACGAGAAAAGTTTTGCAAAAACAACCCCCTTCCTTCATTGACGTTGCCGGACGGTAACGCTGCGATGGATGTGAGCAATGTCCTGGAGGGAATCGATATAATCAATCGCCGTGTCGTTACCACCCGTCACTCCCTCCCTGCCCGCGCCTCCGATTTGCACGCTTGGGGCTGTGTACGGCGCGAAAGAGGTTCAACATGACGCACGTGCACACACGTGGGTAGAGATTGCATCAGTCGTCACAATGAATAACACTATGTAACGCACTTAATGTTTTGTTCCTGGTTAGTGTTATTTCCTCATTGCTTATGCATCAAAAGAATAGAACATGGACATTATTCAATCTTGATTTGAAGCTTTCGTGACTTTGGTTGTTCCGGTAAAGTCAACCACAGCAAGGGGAGACAAACTACTGAAGTTGTTTCTTGCCGTGTTTGTCCCACCTGATGACGGTTGCTTGTGTTGCGATCGAAACGTCGTGATCTATTATTTTTTCTACCCACGTGACTTTACCGAAAGAACCAAAGAGTGCGGCTATTATTCCCCACACACTTTGCTTTTGTGACCTGGACAGCGACATTTTGATATGTACCTATTGTCAATGAGAACACGTGGTGCGCATTTGTGTAATTCCTTCACGTAAAGTCCTGGTCACAAAAGCAACGTTTGTGCAGAATAATAGCCATTTCTATACTTTTGAGGCGTAAGAAATTAGAAAATAACACTACCCAGGTACAAAAATCGTGTTACATAGAACAAATAAAACACCGCCCAGCAATATTCATTTTCGAACTCCTGACATTGTAGAACCGGTGGAAGTTTTTATTACGACTTTGTAATAACAACAATAACAACAAACAAAATGCCCATCGCGGTTTAAAAATATTTTATATCGGTGCCCGTGCGTTAACACCGATTGTGTACGGTGCAGTTTTTTAACGATTATACATCTATGTGTGTGTGTATACATATACACATGGGTCTTTGTGGACGCTCGTAGGAGACGGGAGATGCGTGAGAGCGTCGTTTGGGCGAAGTGTTTCTCTGAAAATGGGGGGCCTGTGAGTGAGTGGGGAGTGGGGGGGGCTATCTTCTGTCCACACCGCGACGCTGCTACGCGATGCTCGTTAGCACCATCAGGAACGACAATGCTAACGTTGATTTGACAATTGCATACAACGCGCGTGACATACATGTGTACTGTATTTAAAGACAAAGGCGTCCTGGCGGTAGTGATGGCCAAACACACCCATCGTGTGCGCGGCCTCCCTAGGTGCTCGCTAACAGCACTTTCCCCTACAGCCTCGGTAAGGCTACCGAGGGGATCTTTGTCTTTTGTGTGAGTTGTGTGCGTACGTGCTGTGTGTGCACGCGTTGTTTGGTGCGCGCGACGTACCTGTGGTGTTCACACGTCGTGTGTTCACGCGCGGTTCAGTGCGTGTGATGCGTAGTTTGTCTGTCGTGTACGCGTTGTGTACGCATGTGTATCGGTCACGTGTGCGTTGACTGTTGACCACGTGTGTTTTGTATATTGTGGCGTGAGTGTTGTGTGCTGCATTTTGTATATCCCGAGTGCGTGTTGTGTGTGCGTGTCTGTGCGCTTGCTGTGCACGTGTGCTCTGTACGCGTGTCTTGTGTGTGCACGAGTGCTGTATCCGTGTGCTGTGCACGTGGGTGTGTACATGTGTATCGTGAATGTGTGTTGTGCGCGGTGTGCGCATGTGCTGTGAACGTTTCTTGTGTGTGCACGTGTTGTGCGCGTGTTGTACGTGCGACGTCTACGTGGGTGTGTTGAGTACATGTATTCTGTATATACACACACACATACACTTTGTATGTGCGTGTTGCGTTCATGTGTGCTGTGTTCATGGGCTGAGTTTTGTACCGGTGTGCGCATGGATGTTTACGTACGTGAGCGCGTTGTGTACGCGTGCATTGATCGTCTGCGTGATTTTGTTCTTGTGCGTACTGATTGTGTACACGTGCTGGGTACGTGATGCGCAGTGTGTGTGTTGTGTGCGTGGATTTATTGTGTGTTATACACGATGCGTACTCGGCCGTGCGCCGTGTACGTTTCGTGCGCGCTTTGTGCGCCCGTGTCCGCAGCACGCTTCGTGAAGCGTGTCCACGTGTTACTTGGGGTGCAAGACGCGCGTGTGGTGCGTGTCGCCGTGCAAGGCGGCTCTCTGCCGTGTGCGCACGTGTTCTGCACGTACGTGTGTTGCGTACGAGGGTGTTGGCTCTGTAAGACGGCGGCGTGCTGTGTACTGCGCGGTCGTGTCGCGTGCCCTTCTGTAACACGCGCTGTGTAGTGTGTACAATATTATGTAACCAATCTGCAATAAAGCAGCGCAGAGGGGTCCCACAACAACACTTGGTCTACAATGAGTCATGAACTCCAAAACTTGTAGTGCATATATAGTTTGCATTGATATGCATACACTCATCATAATGATATACAGTCTTCGCAGAGCATGAAGCAAATCATAACATGATTTTAATTTAACACTGATGGAAAATGCTACTTTTGCAAGCTTTTGGCATTTGATGCAGCGTGGACACAATATATCCGTTCTCATAGGCTTGTGCAATTTTGTCCAAGATGTATGCGGTGCCTTGTACATGAATGCACTGCAGGTGGTTTGGGGCACACCACTCTTGAGTCAAGTCTAGCAAGTGATGCCAGGCTTCAAACAAAGGCCTAAAATGTCTGGCCCATAGTACGATGAAGAATCGGACTTTTATTTGCCTCATAGCTCCCAAATGGCATGCAGCAGATGAGACAAATGCGTTCATCATCTACAGCGTACCAGTGGAAAATGGTTTGCCAGGATATGGATTTCAAATTGAAAACATTTCTTTAACCGATGAAGAACAATGATTACAATCAACGAATAAAACAAATAAAAACACAAAACATATTTTCATGCGCGCGCCTGCTGCATGTTGCAAACTGTTGGGGTGCCACGTGCAAGTTGACAGTCACGTGTCGTACAAGTTGCGCAGATCGGGAAAGATGAACTCTGCACGGTTCGTGCGAGTGGTGCACCACGTGAGCAGCGGTGGCGGGGTGGTGGTGGTGGTGGTGGTGGGGGTGGTGGTGGGGGTGGTGGTGGGGGTGGTGGTGGGGGTGGTGGTGGTGGTGGTGGGGTGGTGGTGGGGGTGGTGGTGGTGGGGTGGTGGTGGTGGGGTGGTGGTGGGGGTGGTGGTGGGGTGGTGGGGGTGGTGGTGGTGGTGGGGGGGTGGTGGTGGGGGGGTGGTGGGGGTGGTGGTGGTGGTGGGGGGGGGGGTGGGGTGGTGGTGGTGGTGGGGGTGGTGGTGGTGGGGGTGGTGGTGGTGGGGGTGGTGATGGTGGTGGGGTGGTGGTGGTGGGGGTGGTGATGGGGGTGGTGGTGGGGGTGGTGGTGGTGGTGGGGGGGTGTTGGGGGTGGTGGGGGGGTGGTGGGGGTGTGGTGGGGGGTGTGGTGGGGGGGGGGGAGTGGTGGGTGGGGGTGTGGTGGGGGGGTGTGGTGGGGGGGGCATGTGGACAGAGGGGGGGGGGGGCAGGAGGGGGAGGGGAGGGTGGGGGTGGAGAGGGGGAGAAGATCGTTAGTTGCAGAGTCAAATCTTTGTTGTCCAATCAGCAGTCTCCCCTCCCCCCACTAGCCAAAGAATCCCCAGACATTTAACAACTATGAGTTTACCCTCCATTTAAACTAAAATAAGACAAAAATCACACAGCGACACAGAGACACACACACTGACAGTGACACACTGACAGTGACACACAGTAACACAGAGACAGACACACACAGAGACACACAGGCACACAATGACACACACTGACACACAGTGACAAAGATAAAGATCCCCCGTATAGCCTTAACAGACTGTAGGGGCAAGTGCTGTTAGCGAGCACCTACGAAGGCCAGAACGGTACACAGTGACACACACAGTGACACACACAGTGACAACAACAACCGCCATTCTTTACTAAGTGTCGGTGACTTCATCCCGACGCTTGTGCCAGGACAGGTGGACATTGAGGCCCCGTGAGTGGGGGAACGTCCGAAGGCAGGAGGCCATGGTGCAGGCCCTGGGAGCAAGACCACCACCACCACGGGAGACAAACGGTGACGTTAACGACGATGACGTCATCGACATCGACAGCCAATGACGACGACGATGACGTAATCAGCGATGACGAACGGTGAGCCACGGCGTCGACAAGATCAGCAATTGCATCGCTAAAAACGACGTCCACGATTAAGACGACATCATCATCATCACCATCTACACGCCGTGCACTGTGCGGCGGAGCGGTGGTTCACGCGCACGGCGCCGGGTTTGGTCGTCGCACCGCGTGAACGCAGCGCCAAGACGTGCAAGTGCGGAGCGCCGTGTCGGTGAGCGTGGGGGGCTGCTCACCTGGTCCTCCTCCTCCTCGCCGCCCTCCTTGTCCTCGCCGCCTTCCTTGTCCTCCTTGTCATCCTTGTCCTCCTTGTCACCCTCCTTGTCCTCCTTGTCGCCGTGCAGCCGCTCGGCGAGACGCTCCTCGCCGCGACGTTTTTTGGTGTAGAGAAGCACCGTGACTGCGCGCCGGGACGGCCCCGTTAGAACCACGAGAGGCTCCGATCGCGCCGCACGAATCCCCGTGCCGAGCAGGACGGAGCCGGTGGCGGTGGCGCGGGGGCCATCGTCGTTGTCGTCGTCGTCGGGGTTGCCGAGCGGCAGGCAGATGTCTTGTCTTGTCGGGCCACACGGCGAGGGCGCTTTTCTTTACGTTTGGAAGGAGCAGCAGCAGCGTCCCCGTGCCGCTCGCCGCGGGAACACCTGCCACACGGAGACAAAGAGTGAGATGCACACGGAGACAAAGAGCAAGATGCACATGGAGACAAAGAGCGAGATGCACACGGAGACAAAGAGCGAGATGCACACGGAGACAAAGACCCAGATGCACACGGAGAAAAAGAGCGAGATGCACACGGAGACAAAGACCCAGATGCACACGGAGACAAAGAGTGAGATGCACACGGAGACAAAGGCCGGGATGCACACGGAGACAAAGAGCGAGATGCACACGGAGACAAAGAGCGAGATGCACACGGAGACAAAGAGCGAGATGCACATGGAGACAAAGAGCGAGATGCACACGGAGACAAAGACTGAGATGCACACGGAGACAAAGACCCAGATGCACACGGAGAAAAAGAGCGAGATGCACACGGAGACAAAGACCCAGATGCACACGGAGACAAAGACCCAGATGCACACGGAGACAAAGAGTGAGATGCACACGGAGACAAAGGCCGAGATGCACACGGAGACAAAGAGCGAGATGCACACGGAGACAAAGAGCGAGATGCACACGGAGACAAAGAGCGAGATGCACACGGAGACAAAGAGCGAGATGCACACGGAGACAAAGAGCGAGATGCACACGGAGACAAAGAGCGAGATGCACACGGAGACAAAGAGCGAGATGCACACGGAGACAAAGAGCGAGATGCACACGGAGACAAAGAGCGAGATGCACACGGAGACAAAGAGCGAGATGCACACGGAGACAAAGAGCGAGATGCACACGGAGACAAAGAGCGAGATGCACACGGAGACAAAGACCCAGATGCACACGGAGACAAAGAGTGAGATGCACACGGAGACAAAGACCCAGATGCACACGGAGAAAAAGAGCGAGATGCACACGGAGACAAAGACCCAGATGCACACGGAGACAAAGACCCAGATGCACACGGAGACAAAGAGTGAGATGCACACGGAGACAAAGGCCGAGATGCACGTGGAGACAAAGAGCGAGATGCACACAGAGACAAAGAGCGAGATGCACACGGAGACAAAGAGCGAGATGCACACGGAGACAAAGAGCGAGATGCACACGCGCCGCCCCCGAAGCTCGTCGGCCTTGCGACGCAAACCATCGGCGGGCAAAGCGGCGACCCTTGCGCCACCACTCCGGACGTAGAGCGGGAATGCGTTTTAAGGCTGAGTCTACCTACAGGCCCACCCCCCCACACGCACTCATCTTGTAGATTGCGCCTTCAAGAAATGGCCACACGCGCCAAGCAAAGGTGCGGGAAATGGCGAACGAGTGCGGCGTGATGGTGAGTGAGCGAGTGGTGAGTGAGTGAGTGGTGAGTGGTGGTGAGTGAGCGGGTGAGTGGTGGTGAGGTGGTGAGTGAGTGAGCGTGGTGTGATGGTGAGCGAGTGAGTGGTGATGGTGAGTGAGTGGTGAGTGAGCGGGTGAGTGAGCGAGTGATGAGTGAGTGGTGAGCCAGCGAGTGGTGGTGAGTGGTGAGTGAGTGGTGAGTGAGTGGTGAGTGAGTGGTGAGTGAGTGAGCGTGGTGTGTGAGCGAGTGGTGAGTGAGTGGTGAGTGAGTGAGCGTGGTGTGATGGTGAGCGAGTGAGTGGTGATGGTGAGTGGTGAGTGAGTAGTGAGTGAGTGAGCATGGTGTGATGGTGAGTAAGCGAGTGAATGTGTTGTCTGGGGCGTGTCTGTTGACAGGGGGGGGGGGGGTGTGCAGTGTGGGGGGGGGGGGGCGGCCCTCACCATCATCTGTGGCCAGGAACGTGGCCGTGTAGACGTTGTCCTGCTCCAGGGCGGTCGTCTCGCGCTCCATCGCCACAGCCGTGGTGACCCGGCCGCTCACGGGGTCGATGTGCAGCCAGTTGCCCGGCTGTGACAACATCTGGTAGCTGTGCGGGGCCCAATCACGCAGCCGCACGCAACACTCAGAGGTGAGGCCAGTCACTCGCACAGCCCAACAGAGTTCTCGCAGGTGGCGATGATTCGCACAGCTAAGCGTCACACAGCCCAACGGAGCGAGTCACACACACGCGCGCACACCAGGTTAGGTGCGCACACACACACCAGCTGAGGTGCGCACACACACGCACACCAGGGGAGGTGCGCACACACACACCAGGTGAGGTGCGCACATGCACACCAGGTGAGGTGCGCACACACACGCACACACCAGGTGAGGTGCGCACACACACGCACACACCAGATGAGGTGCGCACACACACACCAGGTGAGGTGCGCACACACACACCAGGTGAGGTGCGCACACACACACACACCAGGTGAGGTGCGCACACACACACACACCAGGTGAGGTGCACACACACGCGCGCAGACCAGGTGAGGTGCACACACACGCACACACACCAGGTGAGGTGCGCACACACACACACACACACCAGGTGAGGCGCGCACACACACCAGGTGAGGTGCGCACACGCACACACACCAGGTGAGGTGCGCACACACACACACACACCAGGTGAGGTGCGCACACACACACACACACCAGGTGAGGTGCGCACACACACCAGGTGAGGTGCACACGCACACACACACACCAGGTGAAGTGCGCACACACACCAGGTGAGGTGCACATGCACACACCAGGTGAGGTGCACACGCACACACACCAGGTTAGGTGCGCACACACACACACACCAGGTGAGGTGCGCACACGCACACACACCAGGTGAGGTGCGCACACACACGCACACACATCAGGTGAGGTGCGCACACACACCAGGTGAGGTGCGCACACACACGCACACACACCAGGTGAGGTGCGCACACACGCGCAGAGGGTGGGTGGGGGGAGGAAGGGTGGTGGCTGACGTGAGTGGCAAGGCCTCACCGCACGGCCTACCTCTGCGCCGTGTCGGGGTCACAGGCCACCAGGGTGGCCACGCGGTGGCCCACGGGGAGGCCCTCGGCGATCTTCACCTCCAGCTGCAGCGGCTCGAACACCGGCCCCTCGTTCTTGTCTAGCACCGTCACCTACCGGGCGGGGGGGGGGGCTGTTAGCGAGCGCCTGTTAAGGTGTCCAGGAGACACCTGTGAAAAAAAGATCTACTGGACTTGAAACAAGTAAATGTCGGGGTGTTTAGGTAATTCACTCACATTGGCTGAGGATATTATCAATTATAAATGGGTACGACTAAAGTTTTGCTGTCTGAGGAGGTATCAGTTTCTGCGCTGATGCGAGGACAAAGTCTGGGCCGCTGGTGACGGGCACTCACGGTGACGGTCGCGGTGCTCGCCGGTCCGAGCTGCGCGCTCTCAAGTGACACGTCGGTCTCCGCGGCGACGTCTCAAAGTCCAGGGGCTGCGGCGTACACACACCACACTAACGTCACCCTCCCACCAATCAAACGCTGCTGCGTCGTCATCGCCAACGTCGTCACAACTGCTGCACAGTCACCACCGTCATCACCACCGTCCCCACGTCATAACCGCCGTCACCCATCGACAACATCGCCACGAACTTCGCCTTGCCACCTCCATCACTATCATCATCGTCGTCACGCGACCATCACCACCATTGCCATGTCAACCTCGCTTCACCATCAGCCACCCCATTCACCATCACTACCCTGTCATCGCATCACCACCACCACGCCACCTCTCCCCCATCACCACCCAATCAACAACATTGCGACGTCACTCCCATCACCATTATCACCGCATCACCCTCCCCCGCCACCACGACCATTACCATCACTACCCCCATCATCGCCACCACTACTCCATAATCATCACCATCACCACTACCCCCATTACCACCCCACTATCACCACCACCACTACCCCATCATCATCACCATCACCTATGTTACCCCATCACCATGACCACCATATCATCACCACCACCACCACGACCTCATCATCACCACTGTCACTACCCTCCCACCATCACCGCCCCCCTCCCCCCACCACCGCGCCCCTCACCTTGATGACGTAGAGCCTGCCGTCGTTGGTGCGGGGGTCGGTCTCCACGGCGAAGTTCTTGCCGAGGTCCCCGCCGCGCACGACGTAGCGGGTCCGCCACGCCGGCGTGCCGTGCTCGTCCGTGTCCGTCACCGTCAGCGTCGTCACCGTCACGTTCACCGCGTTCTCGCGCGCCGTGCCGCTCAACTGTGGCGGAGACGGTGACGGGGGGGGGTAGATCATTGTTCTGCCAGCCTCACAAATATACACTTCTTACCAGCTAAGGCCCCACACAGAGCTATTCGTGGTGGTGCGGTGAGTGTGGTGGTGCGGTGAGTGTGGTGGCGTGGTAAATGTGGTGGTGCAATGTGGTCGTGTGGTGGCGTGGTGAGTGTGGTGGCGTGGTGAGTGTGGTGGTGCGGTGAGTGTGGTGGTGCGGTGAGTGTGGTGGCGTGGTGAGTGTGGTGGTGCAATGTGGTCGTGTGGTAGTGTGGTGGCGTGGTGAGTGTGGTGGTGCGGTGAGTGTGGTGGCGTGGTGAGTGTGGTGGTGCAGTGTGGTGGTGCGGTGAGTGTGGTGCCACGGTGAGTGTGGTGGTGCGGTGTGGTCGTGTGGTGGTGCAGTGTGGTCGTGTGGTGGCGTGGTGAGTGTGGTGGTGCATTGTGGTGGTGCGGTGCGTGTGGTGGTGCGGTGAGTGTGGTGGCGTGGTGAGTGTGGTGGTGCATTGTGGTGGTGCGGTGCGTGTGGTGGCACGGTGAGTGTGGTGGCGTGGTGAGTGTGGTGGTGCAGTGTGGTCGTGTGGTGGTGTGGTGCGTACGGTTTTGTCCGTAACCTCGGGGGGATTATCGTTGATGTCGGCGATGGTGACGATGGCGGTGGCTGTGTTTGTGAGCCGATGTCCGGGTCGCCCTCCATGTCTGAGGCCTGCACCACCAGCACGTACTGCGGCGTCGTCTACATCGACGGGGCACACAGACAGCACCGATTACAGACAGACAACGGGGACAAACATTCCTCGTGCAGCCTCAACAGACCTTTGGGGCGAGTGCCGTTAAGCGAGCGGCCACTGTGGAAGGCCGGCACGCCACACGAGGAGGTGGGTGGCCAGCATCACGCCCGGCCGCCTTTGTCTCCCTAGTGGGGATGTTTGCACACTGCAGCAGGTACTCATTTGAGGCTGAGTCAACTGTCACCAGTGTTGGATCGAACTCGGGTCCCCGGGTTTGTAGCGGAGCGTGCTCGCCGCGACACCGTCGCTTCCGAGACACACGAGAAGAAGACGCCACTGGAGCTGAAAACTCGTTTCATTAGATCCGCTTTTCGTGTTAAGCCTGTCGCCCTTCCCTCGCACCTCCGGTCAGCGCTGTACACGCAACCCCAGAGATTAGCCACCATCCCCCGGACCAATATCGGCCAATCAGCAGCAGTTGCCACGGGACAACAACCCACCTCGCGGTCCAGCCAGGCGGCGATGGTGCTGATGACGCCCGTGGTCTTGTCGATGGTAAACACGCGGTCCAAGGGCTTCGTGGGAACCTTCGACACGATCTTGTAGCGGATCATGCCGTTGGGCAATAAGGCGTCGTCCTTGTCACTCGCCGTGACCGTCATCACTGGCGTGCCTGCCGGGGGTTGGAGGGCGGGGAGGGAGGAGGGCAGGGAGGGCAGGGGAGGGCAGAGGTGAAGGGCAGGGAGGGAGGCGTGGACATGGTGACTCTCAAGAACAAACATTATATTCGTTCGCATCACAACCACCACCATTCTTGTTATTCTCAACATCATCGTCGTTGTCAAGAACATCCACATCCATGTCCACGATCAACATCCACGATCAAAGATATTATAAATAATGTCATCACAATCATAATGATTTAAAACCGCTTCACTTGTTAAATCATAAACATCATTGTTATCAATCAACACCACCATCAACACCACCATCACCTGCTTTACCAATGTAATAAAGGTCGCTGAGACAACGCCTGGATTTCAGTATTCTTTATTAAGTTTCTTTCACAGTTCTCACTATGTTCGTTCCTCTGCTCTATGGCTCCTTCACGCTGTTGGCAGACACCGTGAGAGAGAGACTGCCGCAGCCCGCCACGTGGCAGGCTCCGGACGTCCGCACCAGCGTGGCGGCTTCCACCTTCGTTCCTCCAAGCAATGAGCACACTGCCAAGGTATGGGGAAACTCTCCACTCTCTCCACAACTGCCCTATCACCAATTGAGAGTTGTGGGGGTGGAGTGCCCGATGGAACAAAATACCCAGGCAGGTGCTTAGTTTTGGTGGGGCTGATGGTAAGGCCCCACCTCTTGGTGGCAAGCTCCAGGTTCAGCAGCAGCACCTCAAACTCCTCCTCCGAGTGAGCAGCAATTAGCAGATCATCGGCATACATAACGTGGTTGTGCAATAGGGAGCCATCCCTTGACCGCACCCGGGCATCGATCAGCACTCCTCGATACAAAGATCCCCCGTGTAGCCTTAACAAACTGTTGGGGCAAGTGCTGCTGTTAGCGAGTAGCAGCACCTATGAAGGCCGACACTGTGGCACACGAGGGGGTGGGTGGCAAGCACCACGCGCGGCCTCCTGTGTCTCCCTCGTGGCGATGTTAACACGCCGCGCCGAGTACTCGGTTGAGGCTGAGTCGACCTAGGGGGGGGGGCATTGTGGGGATCGGTGGCGCAGCGATTTGCGCGCTGCGCCGAGTTGAATTCCCACTCACGACGGACAACACTGGCTCATGTTTGAACCGATCCTGCGCCTCCCTTAGATTGTCATCATCACCACCATCACCATCATCATCATCACCACCATCACCACCATCATCATCATCACCACCATCACCATCATCATCACCATCATCACCATCAGCATCACCACCATCATCACCACCATCATCACCATCATCACCATCACCATCATCACCACCATCACCACCATCACCACCATCATCACCACCATCACCACCATCATCACCATCATCACCATCATCACCATCACCATCATCATCACCATCATCACCATCAGCATCACCACCATCATCACCACCATCACCACCATCATCACCATCACCACCACCATCATCACCATCATCACCACCATCATCACCACCATCATCATCACCATCATCACCACCATCACCACCATCACCACCATCACCACCATCATCATCACCATCATCATCACCATCATCATCACCATCATCACCACCATCACCACCATCATCACCATCACCACCATTATCATCACCACCACCACAACCACAACTACCACCACAACCACCACAACCACAACAACCACCACCACAACAACCACCACCACAACCAACAACAGCTGATTACCTCACGGCCTGGCGCTGCCTGCGGCACCACGTGACATCGCACGACTTTCACTTCCTGCCAGGTGAGCGATGACGTCTTCCGAGAGCCTGGGCCCCGCCCACAGACTCCGCCCACCCACTCACCCACCCACTCACTCACCCACTCACTCACTCACCCACTCACTCACTCACCCACTCACTCACTCACCCACTCACTTACTCACCCACCCACCCACTCACTGACCCACTCACTCACCCACCCGCTCACCCACTCACCAACTCACTCACTCACTCACCCACCCGCTCACTCACCCGCCCACTCACCCACTCACCAACTCACTCACTCACTCCCCCACCAACTCACCCACTTACTCACCCACCCACTCACCCACCCACTCGCTCACCCACTCACCCACTCACTCACCCACCCACTCACCCACTCCCCAACTCACTCACTCACCCACTCACCCACCAACTCACTCACCCACCCACCAACTCACTCACCCACCCACTCACTCACCAACTCACCCACTCACTCACCCACCCACCCACTCACCCGTTCACCTACCCACTCACCCACTCACTCACTCACCAACTCACCCACTTATTCACCCACCCACTCACCCACTCACTCACCCACCCACCCACTCACTCACTCACCCACTCACCCACTCACTCACTCACCCACTCACTCACTCACTCACCCACCCACCCACCCACTCATCCACTCACCCACCCACTCACTCACCCACCCACTCACCCACCCACTCACCCACCCACCCAATCACCCACCCATTCACTCATTCACCCACCCACTCACCCACCCACCCACAAACCCACCCACCCACCCACTCACCCACTCACTCACCCACCCACCCACCCACTCACCCACCCACCTACGCACCCACCCACTCACTCACCCACTCACTCACTCACTCACTCACCCACTCACTCACTCACCCACTCACTCACTCACCCACTCACTCACTCACCCACTCACTCACTCACCCACTCACTTACTCACCCACCCACCCACTCACTGACCCACTCACTCACCCACCCGCTCACCCACTCACCAACTCACTCACTCACTCACCCACCCGCTCACTCACCCGCCCACTCACCCACTCACCAACTCACTCACTCACTCCCCCACCAACTCACCCACTTACTCACCCACCCACTCACCCACTCACCCACCCACTCGCTCACCCACTCACCCACTCACCCACTCACTCACCCACCCACTCACCCACTGCCCAACTCACTCACTCACCCACTCACCCACCAACTCACTCACCCACCCACCAACTCACTCACCCACCCACTCACTCACCAACTCACCCACTCACTCACCCACCCACCCACTCACCCGTTCACCTACCCACTCACCCACTCACTCACTCACCAACTCACCCACTTACTCACCCACCCACTCACCCACTCACTCACCCACCCACTCACTCACTCACCCACTCACTCACTCACCCACCCACTCACTCACTCACCCACTCACCCACTCACTCACCCACTCACTCACTCACTCACTCACCCACCCACCCACCCACTCATCCACTCACCCACCCACTCACTCACCCACCCACTCACCCACCCACTCACCCACCCACCCACTCACCCACCCACCCAATCACCCACCCATTCACTCATTCACCCACCCACTCACCCACCCACCCACAAACCCACCCACCCACCCACTCACCCACTCACTCACCCACCCACCCACCCACTCACCCACCCACCTACGCACCCACCCACTCACTCACCCACTCACTCACCAACTCACCCACTCATCCACCCACCCACTCATTCACCCACCCAACCACTCACCCACCCACTCACCCACTCACGAACTCACTCACCTACTCACTCACCCACCCACCAACTCACTCACCCACCCATCAACTCACCCACCCCAACAACTCTCCCACCCACTCACCCACTCACCCACTCACTCACCAACTCACCCACTCACCCACCCACCCACTCACCTGCTCACCCACCCACCCACTCACCTGCTCACCCACAAACTCATTCACCAACTCACCCACTCACTCACCCACCCACTCACTTTTGTTGTTCCCTCCGATGCAAGACTATCAACACATTCCTGCGGAGGGAGCTGGTAGGAACGTGTTGGGTTGCTCGGTCAACGGCGGCGTGGTGTATTCCGCAAATATGGCCGACTGTGAGGGCGGGCACAAGCCGGCGTGAGTAGGTTAAACTTTTTCTGTTTGCACTTAGTCACATATTCACTTTAAGATGTTTTTTGTTCATGTTTTTGTTTTTTGTTTGTTGCGGTTGCACCCGATTCAAGAGCCGAATGGCTCCCAGGGCTATACCTAATAAATGAACTTGAACTTAAGGGCACCACGGGGTTACCAGCCCCTCACCACCCTCCCCTCCCCAGCCAGCCCCTCCCCACCCTCCCCTCTCCACCCCTCCCATTTTTAAATGCACGGCGGACGGACGGACACAATAATCCCCTGTGGGCTGGTGTAACCAGGAGGTTCCTACCAGTATCAGTTAAACACGTGGGCTGTCGCGACAGGCAGTAGCTGCCCCATACCCCCCCCCTCCCACGTGATGCGGGAGTTCTGCACAGGAGAGAAGGGGTGTGGGGAAGGCCCCTCCCTCCTCTCCTAGTCTGCTTGTGATTGGTGGGTTGGGTAGAGGGAGGTGACTGGAGCTTGAGTGACAGGGGAGGGGGCCGCATTGAGACACAAAAGGAGAGGAGCCACACGCCCCAGCCTGCTTGTGATTGGTGGGTTTGGGAGAGGGAGGTGACTGGAGCTTGAGTGACAGCGGAGGAAGCCCGCATCGAGATACAAAAGGGGAGGAGCCACTCGCCCCAGCCTGCTTGTGATTGGTGGGTTGGGGAGAGGGAGGTGACTAGAGTTTGAGTGACAGGTGAGGAGCCCCACATCGAGAGAGACACAAAAGGAGAGGAGCCAGAAGGAGGCACGAGAAACTCTTGGTGGAGAGATGACGTCATTCAACTGCTTCAGAGCCACCGCCATTTTAATATCAAACAGCGCACGGGGAGACCGGCAAGCGCTGTGGTAACAATGGACGCAGACGAAGACGCATCACCGACGCTTGCTGATGTTAGCCCATCAAACAAAGGGGGCGGCGGTGTCACGCGGCTCACCTTCTTAAAGTTGCTTTAACGTAAGATTATTTTACGGTGTTCTTTTTTAAAAAATATGCCTTCGATAGTAATCACTGGTCAACACACTTTTTCTGGCATGAGGGATTCCAACGGTTTTAATGTAATTTTGGGGTGCTGATTCCAAATCTGGCATCCGTTTTTGTCTATCACATCAGGTTTTTGAGATATCAAATATTGCATTTTCGATAAAAACTACAGAAGAAAAATATGAAATAAATGTGGATATCCACATAAAATGATATTATAAACACACTATCCTAAAAATACAGCACCATGTTTTAACACTAAAGCAGTCACTGACTCGCAACAACTTGCAATCATAGGTGACAGAGTTAATTTCGGGTAAAATCAATGAAAATGGGGAATGCCGATAGCATAAAAATGAGATGTGATAGAGCAAATCTGAGATCAGATTTGGAATCAGCACCCTGAAATTAGTCGGAAACAGCTGCAAAAGTCCAGGCCAGAATTTTCTTTTTTGTTGACCAGTGAATTATTTATTATAATGCAATGTCGCTTTGTATGGCATTTGATTTTATCCTACTGGTGATTTAGTCTATTAACAATGGTTTTTGTTGTATCTGTACGGCACTTTGAATGGCATCCTTTGCACGAAAGAGGCCGTCCATAAATGACGTCACGCACCTGGGGGGGGGGGGGGGGTTAGACATTTGTGACGATGTGTGACGAGGGGGGGGGGTCAGAAATGTGACGTCACATCAAAATACACAACTTTAAATAAATATAGACAACACGTTCTACTTAATTAAATAGACGTTTTAATAAATGTTTTCTCCGACAACATCAGAGTGCAGCGCCCCATTAAATACGCACTACAATGCGATTTGAAGCATGTTTTATTTTCAAAAAGGAAATATTGTTTTAGGGGGGGGCTGAGCTTTGTGGCATCATATTTGAGGGGGGGGTCTGACTATTTTTGACGCCGTGTGACGAGGGGGGGGGGGGGGTCAAAAATCGCGTGACGTCATTTATGGACGGCCCCATAGTGCTAAAGAAATAAATTCTTGGTTTAACACGTAGCAGGCTTTCGCGACCAATATCATTCATAATCAACGTTTTTGGGTTTAGATCGCGTTATTTATAAATGTGTCATAACCCTCCACCACCCGACACGGCCAATCAGCAAAAAAGTGTCACGTTGACAAAAGACAAATGGTTCACTACTTTAGCCCACCGGTGTGTTGAAGAGTGAATCCACAACATTTACAATTTTTTAGTACGACGTTTCGCTGGTAATTGCATCCAGCATCATCGGGCAATTCGCCAGAATGGTGAGGGGCTCTGCTCTGGCTCCCGGTTTTATATAGATCAGCAGCAGGGTGATGTCATCATTAACTCATCAACTCAAAATAAATGCTTTATTGATTGAGTCGATTCCAATGAAGCGACGTTTTCAAGATGTCTCCCCGATCAACTCTGATACACAATGACGCTGTTGCATGCCCATTGTCTTTGTAACTGATTGGCCCACACCAGAGACCACTGCCTTCTTCAGGGTCTCGTCTCACCAGCGCACCTTGCAAAAGTTAACGATTTGGTGTTCGAACACCCTAACACACACTCCTGTATTACCGCCAGAAAGGGCATCAACTTATTCTTATTGTTCATACTTTGATACTGGCAAAGAAGGTATCACCCCGGCCTAATAATGCTCTCGATACGTGTGGCATTGCCCTGGTCATGGTCTCTGGTACGACACTGCTGGCGAGACTTTGCTGTACAGAAGGCTCTGGTGTTTCTGGTGTCTCTGGTGTAGGTCCATCCGTTTCAAAGACAATTGCTTAAACTCTTTGGTTCTTTCGCCAAACGACGGCCGCTTGTGTTGCGATCGAAACGTCTTGATTTGTTTCATTTTATTTTATTTCCAACGTCGTGACTTTACCAAAAGAACCAAAGAGTACGGATTCCTGCAGTCACGAAAGCTTCAAAACATGTTCACCACCCGTACTGTGCGTGGTTAATGCATTACATGATGACGCCTTGAAAAAAGAGTATGCACATACACGACACTACTACTTTACACGATACACTACGCTACTATACACTACACGATATACTACTCTACTATACACTGCACCACGGGTACTGTGTGTGGTTAATGCACAATTGACGACGCCTTGCGATAGGTATCTCTTTGGTGTTCTAACACGTTAACACCACTCCCGGCTTTATGGCCATTAAGGGTACAAAACCCGAATATTTTCTTAAAAATTCATTTTCAGGTTCAGCTCTTGCTCGTTTTTTTTTAAGTAGCAACAGCAACAACAGCAACCACCACAGCAACAGCGGCAGCAGCAAAAACAGCAGCAGGAGCAACAAGAGCAGCAGCAGCAGCGGCAGCAGCAGCAGCAGCAACAACAGCGAGAGCAGATTCTGCCGCCGCCGCTGCCACCGCTGCCACAGCAGCGACGAAAGCGGCAGCAGCAACAGCAGCAACAACAGCAGCGGCTCCATCTACCTGAAGACGTCACGAGCGGCACGCAGGTGACAGACGGCGAGGACGACGGTGGAATGGATTTCACCATCGTTGAGAACAGAAAACGGAGAGCTAAGCGAATCGCTGCAGCCAAGGGAGGAGGTGGTGGTACCCGCCCGAAGCGGGCAGCAGCAGAGGTAAAACCTACGACGACGGGAGAGGAAAGCGGCAGTGGCAATACCAACGCCAGCAGCTGCGACGAGCGAAACAGCTGCAACGAGGTGGCAACGGAGGGCGGTGGTGAGCCCGAAACGCACACACCAATGGGAAAGAGCAAAAAGAAAGCTGACTCGCTCGGGGAAAATGAGACCCCCCCCCCCCCCCACCTAGTGAAGGACAGGTGGAGAACAGGGAAGAAACTCTGACCATGCTTGAGAGCGTTGTGGAGCAACCCACCATGCCCGGACCTCAAACAGTCGCAGAGGAGGTTGTGATTGGCGGGGAACCGGATCATGATGACGACAAAACGCTGAGCGAGAGGAGTTACTCCGAAGTAGCAGCGGAGTGGGAGTGTGACCCCGACGACATCCTCCTCTACCTCAAGGCGAATTTCAGGCAATGGAACACTCGCCCCGAGTTGACCTTCCCCGACCTGGAAGGCTTTAAGAAGGCAGCCTACAAAATACGGCACGACCCGGTGCTTTATGGCTTTACCTCAGGAGAGGTACATCGGTTGAGGTCACTGCAGACAAGACTAGGGAAACAGCGCCTCTCCTCCCAGGAGCGGCCTCCCGTGATGCCACAAAAGGAAAATGAAGAAAACCTCTAATGGCCTCCGGCATAAAAATCCTAAGTCTCAACTGTAACGGAGTGAGGGACAATGAAAGATGGCACCGCGTCTGTTTGCTCATAGAAGAAATCAAAGCAGATGTCGCGATGCTACAGGAAACACATTTCGATGCCACCCTCTGTGCCCGACGGCAGCCCCTGATGAGCGCCACCTCCTTTTTCAGTAATGGAGACGGGAATCGAGCAGGGGTAGCTTTTCTATTCGGAAGAGGTTTCGCCCCAGAGAAGGTGATCTTCAAGGAAATTCTTAAAGCGCACCTAATCTCGGTGGACTTCGTGGTCAACGACACAAGTTTCAGGTGCTTTAATGTTTACGCACCATGTAAAAGTAAAGAAAGAAGGGATTTCTTCGCCGACGCACTGCACACCGCGCTGGAGGTGAGCAAGACTGACGGGGTCGTTGAGGTCGCGGGCGGAGATTGGAATTGCACCCTGGATCCGGCACTCGACCGCAACGGCCCCGAGACGCACCCCGAATCAGCGAAACCGCTGGCAAGCATGCTGCAACAACTCCGACTCGCCGACGCATGGAGGCTGCAACACCCAACTAAGCGGCAATACACTTGGTGCCGCGGCCCTCCCCAGGGCAGGGTAAGCCTTGCTAGGCTAGACCGTATTTATATAAACAAGGAAAGTGCGAACCTCCTCGGAGAATGCGGGATAAGACCGACGGGTATATCAGACCACCACCTTATTACGGCGCTATTGTGGGTGTCCAGGGAGCGCCGTCGCTGCCCCTATTGGCGACTGGACGTGGCCCAACTCAACGAACAGGAGTTTAAGACGGCTTTCAGGGCATGTTGGTGGGACTCGAAGAAGGCTGAAGACCCCTCCATCCCCAGCCCACAACGGTGGGAAGCCATCAAAGCACAAGTGAGAGCGCTCTCCGTGCAGCTTGCAGGCCACCGTGTCATCGCAAGTTGCGACGCACTACGACACCTGGAGAAAGAATTACTACAGGTGGAAGCAGACACAGGGTCCAGCGGAGAAGCGCAGGGTGACGAGGGTCGGTCGTCTCTGCTGCTCGGAAGACGGAGACTTTTCAGGGCCGTCACCGACCAGCAGGCGCACGACTCCTTCGTGAAGAAGAAAATGCAACACCTGGAACAGATGGATTCGCCATCCAAGTATTTATTTCAATTTCAAAACAACAATAAGAAAAACAACAGCAACAACACTATGTCCAGTCTGATGACTGAAGAAGGCGAAATAACAACCGCCGAGGAGGAAATCAGAATGATAGCCACGCGGTTCTTGTCGCGATTGCTACAAAGTAGAACCACACAACCGGGAGCAGCCGACCTCCTCCTAAAAGGAAGTCCCACTCTGGAGGAAGAAGACACAGAGAAACTGGAGGGTCCCATCACCCTGGAGGAGCTGCGGGTTGCAATGGCAGGGCTCCCCAGCGGGAAATCCCCGGGCATCGACGGGCTCCCAGTGGAATTTTATGAGGCCTTTTGGGACATAATTGGTCCTTGCCTACTGGAGGTGCTGGCAGCGAGTCTGCGGGAAGGAAAGCTGCCAGTCAGCTGCAGGCGAGCAGTGGTGGTACTGCTGCCCAAGAAAGGAGATCCACGCAAGATCGGAAACTGGCGGCCGGTATCCCTCTTGTGTACGGACTATAAAATAATTGCCAAGGCGATAGCCAATCGTTTGAAAACCGTGGCAGGTCGCGTCATCGGTAAAGAACAAACTTACTGTATTCCTGGCCGCACCATTCACAACAATATAGGTACGGTCCGAGATGTTATATCCTTAGCCAGAATACATCACGTAAATTCAGGACTGCTTTTTATGGATCAAGAGAAAGTTTTTGATAGAGTGGACCACGGCTACCTAGAAAAACTTTTATCTTCCTTTGGCTTCGGACCTTTATTTACGGCACAAGTTAAACTATTATACGCCGACATACAAAGCACGATAAAAATAAACCAACGCCTGGGTCCTCCCTTCCCAGTGACGAGGAGATTGAGGCAGGGATGCCCCCTCTCAGGGCTACTGTACGCGCTGTCCCTGGAGCCGTTCCTCAGGAGGCTGCAAACCACCCTGCCTGGACTCAGTTTCCCGGGTCCTGACGGAGTGAACCTAAAGCTCTCGGCATACGCCGACGACGTCTGCGTGGTGGTTAATGACAGCGAGGACGTCGTCACGCTGCACAGTGCAGTGAAGAACTACGAGGATGCTGCCGGCGCCAAGGTAAACTGGCAAAAAAGCACAGCACTGTGGATAGGGCTATGCAACACCACGCAACCCGTATCCCTCCCGGGCGGAGTGCAGTGGCGGGACGATGGGACTCTGTACCTCGGGGTACACCTGGGCAATGACTCGACAGTTCGAAAAAACTGGGAAGAGCTGAGCGTCAAGCTCGAAGCTAAGCTGAAATCGTGGGAGCACCTCCGTGCACAACTCTCCTTCAGAGGCAGGACGCTAATCGCCAACAACCTGGCTGCTGCCGTGCTGTGGCATAGGATGAAAGCCCTCCCCCCACCAGAATGGTTGGTAAACAAAGTAAATAAAGCGCTCATCGCTTTTGTCTGGGCCGGAAAGCACTGGCTCAAGCCCGGCGTACTTCACCTGCCGAAGCACGAAGGCGGACAAGGCTTAGTGGACGTAGCCGCTAGAGTAATGTGCTTCCGACTCCAAACAGCGAAAGCAATACTAATATATGACCAGGAGGAGGCACCGTGGAAGACACTGGCCCTCGCCTTGCTGAGATGCGCCGGGGGACAGATGGGGTACGGAAGAGAGTTGCTCCTCATGAGCCTCGGCCTGGTCGACTGCAACGGATTAACCGCGTACTACCAAAATCTGAGTGAGGCGTGGCGAAGCCTGGAGTGGGTGAGGAGGAACCCATACTGCGGCATGACCGCCTTTCTAACGGAGCACTTGTTTTTCAGTGACCTCTTTGGAGGGATGAGGAATGAAAAAGCAATGGCCTACCGGTTTATTAAAGCCGGCATAAAAACAGTGGGAGACCTAATAGAGAGCCACGACGACTGTCGAAGGTGGAAAAGCGCGGCTGATATAAGTCGCGCCGGAGGTCTCCGCACGATAATAGCCGGGGGAAAAGTACTGCGAACGGTACTAAAAACGGCGAAAGACCTCCACCTGCAACTGCGCACGCTGGACGGCACCGACTCAGCCCAGTCCTTTCCCCCTACCTTCCCGGAACTACGTGCAGCCTGCGTCCAGCCCCCCGGACGGAGCGACACAGGACTGCTGCTGAAGCTTGACGAGTGCGGGGATATCGCCCTACGAACTGCCTCCAAAGCAGCCATTAACAGCTGCTGTGTAAAAACGCTGCACTGTCGAGCCCTCGAAAATGTGCCGTGCACAAAGTGGAAAGACCGCTTCTCCCCACTGCTGGACGTCACCCCACAGTGGAGAGAGTTCTACAAAGCCCCAGTGGCAAAAAGAACCGGAGACCTTCAGTGGAGATTGGCCCACTGGGCGCTGCCCTCAGCAGCGTGGGTCCGCAAGATTAAACCAGGAGCGTCCGCGTCATGCGCCTTCTGTGACGAGGAGGAGGACCTCACACACCAATATCTGGATTGTCAAGAGGCTGGCGCCGCTCTTTAAGATGCTGGGAGCCATCTTCAGCAAACTTAACGTGCCCTTCTTCAGGAGCACCCTGGTGTGCGGAGTACCCCGCAGACTAGACAAGCGTCACGTCTTGGCCAACTTTGTGCTGGCGCAAGCCAAGATGGCCATATATAAGACACGTAAAAAGAAGTTGCAAGATGGAGAAACCACAAGCGAGAGCTGCTCAGCAGTGGCAATAATGCGCGGCCTGCTAGCAGCAAGACTCAAGATGGAACACGAATATTATACGCGAATGGGGGGGGAGCAC
Organism: Lampetra planeri; assembly: GCF_965212315.1. NCBI lineage: Eukaryota > Metazoa > Chordata > Hyperoartia > Petromyzontiformes > Petromyzontidae > Lampetra > Lampetra planeri. The sequence continues at coordinate 1,052,902 of NC_136182.1, forward strand.
GCGTCCTTCCAGGAAAGATGGGGGGCCGGTCAAGCGCTCTGGCTCAGTGAACGCAGAGCCTTGACACTGCAATTCTGACAACCCCCCCTCAGCCGCGACAAGCCGCGTGCACAGCGCGGATGCTGGAAGCACGCGAGAGTCTCCGCCCACGCAGGCGATTGGCGATGGCACGCGTGGGAGCGGCTACACGCGCCGTCGGTGGCGCGGTGCGCCACCGGGCGTGTGGCGCGCTGACGGCGCGGACTGCGGCCTGCGTCACCAGGAGGCGACAAATGACAGCGTCGTGGCGTGCACGATGCTCCGAGCAGTGCGACGCGTGAAGCGACCCCGACCCCCCCCCCCCCCCCCCCCCAAAGGAGAGTCGGTGCGCACACGCGTCCGTGACAGCCCGGCGTGCCCGATGGTGAGCCGCTCTTTGGAAGACCTCAGTGGACAGCGAGCATGTGCGCGGCGAGAACTGGACAAACAAAGGCACAGCGTGAACAGCGCCCCAGCAGCCCGGAGGGCAACTTGTACGCGCCGTTGCGCGGCGCCGGCGACGTGACCCACAGCGCAACGTGCTGTGCGCGATGCCACGCGTGATGCCGACGCGTGCGAGAAACAGTGGAATTGGTGACGCGACGCGCGTGAGTGATAAGATAGGCGCGCTCGCGGGACAAGGTTTTTTCCGGTTTTTCTCGATGTCCTTTTGCCCAGCCTTTCTTTGTGCTCTTCCTTTGTTGGACCCCGGCCGCACGGAGCGGAGAGTCACGGTCGGTGTCCGGAAACTCAGAATTTAAATGGGCGCACGACGGCACGCCTAGCATCGAAGCGCGAAAGTGACGATAGAATCGGCGACGCGATATGCGCAAGTGACGAAAGGCGCGCGCGCGAGACGAGGTTTTTTCCCCGGGTTTGCTCCGGTTTTCCTCGTGGTTTTCTTGTTGGCCCCGGCCGAATGTGGCGGAGTGTCACCTGAAATGCAAATGGCTGTGGCACAATTTGTTGTCACGGCAATAAAAACGCTTTTAAAAGTCAAAAGTCTATCACTCTTTCTCTCTCTCTGTCTCTCTCTCTCTGTCTCTCTCTCTGTGTCTCTCTCTGTCTCTCTCTGTGTCTCTCTATGTCTCTCTATGTCTCTCTCTGTCTCTCTCTATCTCTCTCTGTCTCTCTCTCTCTGTCTCTCTCTCTCTGTCTCTCTCTCTCTCGCCACCGTGGGGTGCGGTCGCACGAACGAGCTGCTCCCGCTCCAACGTTGGTGTGGGTGGAGGCCTGGGCTCAGGTGTGAGCCTCAGCCTAGCCTAGAGAGAGTGGACGCGTTTTAGACGCTTACCCCACCGTTTTCTTTCGTTTATTTAAACGTTGTGCTCAACAACATTCTCTTCCTCACTGTGAGTATTCCGTTTCCTTCACGTGGTGCTGGTTTTTATTTGTTTTGTGTGTTTTTCCCCCGTCCCCACGGCACCACGCCCAGGTGTGCTGGTCGAGCAGCCTGGGCCGGGTGTGGTCGCTTCTCTCCCTCTCCCCCTCTCTCTTTGTGGGCCTCTCTCTCGGTGTCTCTCTCTGTGTGTCTCCCCTTCTGTGTCTCTCTCTCTCTCTCTGTGTGTGCCTCTCTCTCTCTCTGTGTTTCTCTCCGTCTGTGTCCCCCCCCTCGGTGTTTGTCTTTGTGCGTCCTTTCCTCTGTGTCCCTCTCCTTCTGTGTCCCTCTCGGTGGTTGTCCTTGTGTGTCTCTCTCTCTGTGTGTCTCCCCTTTTCTGTGTCCCTCTCGGCGTGTGTTGCTGTGTGTCTCTCTCCCTCCGTGTCTCCCCCTCCCCCCGTGTCTCTCCCTGCCCCCCCCCTACCTCCCTCTCTTCTGTCCCCCCCCCCCTGTGTATCTCGTGGTGTCTGTGTAGTGTGTGTTCTTCTCTCCCTCCGTGTCTCTCTCTCTCTCGTTGTGTTCCTCTCGCTGTGCGAGTCCTTTTGCTGTCGTGCGTCGTCCCTCGTTGTCTCTCTTTGTCTCTCGCTGTCTCTCCCCCCCCCCCCCCCCGGAGGGAGGGAGGGGACTTTTTCTTCGTCTCCCTCCATCTTGCAGCTTTAATAATTTTTGGTTACTTATTTACTTATTTATTTATTTATTTCGTTTTGTTCGTGCTTAGTGCTGTGGCCATACAAACAAAATGGCACAGCATGAGCACCTTGAAGCCTTGACGGATGAACACGGCTTCATCTGTTTTCCTCCTCCGGAGACCCCGCCCGACGACATCGCCACCGCGGTGGCCGAGCACGTCGGCCTGGCGGCCATCCGGGTTATCCGGCGGGAGAACCGCGGTTACGCGGTGTACGTGGCTGGGGTAGAGGGAGCGGCGCGCATCGTAGAGGCGGGGCTTATCGTCGGGGGAGAGGGGGGGCTGTTCGTTCAGTGCACCCCCCTAGCCACGCCGGCGGTGAAGGTGACCATATCCGGCGCGCCACCCTACCTCAAGAGCGCCGACCTAGTGAAAGATCTCCAGCGATGGGGAGTGGTGGTCTCCCGCGTCGTCTGGTTGCCGATGCGGACAAGGAACCCGGCGATGAGGCATATTATGTCGGGCCAGCGGCAGGCCTTCGTAATCCTAAAAGATGGGAACACTGAGTTGGACGCGACCATCAAACACACCAGCGGTGGTCACGTACACACAGTGTATTTGTCAACGGCAGCACCACGCTGCTTCGGGTGTGGCAGCTTTGGCCACACGTGGAGGAGCTGCCCAGGCAAGGCAAAGGAGGGAGGGGCGTGGCCTGCCCAAGACAACGCCACGCAGCGAGCGCCGGTGCCGCTGCCGCGGCGGCCACAACAACAACAGCAGCAGCAGCCGCAGCAGCAGCGGCCGCAGGCGCAGCAGCAGCTCCAGGCGCAGCCGCAGCAGCAGCAACAGCGGCAGCAGCAGCCGCAGCAGCAGCAACAGCAGCAGCAGCAGCAGCCGCAGCAGCAACAGGAGCAGCAGCAGCAGCAGCAGCCGCAGCAGCGGCAGCCGACGCAGCAGCAGCAACAGCAGCGGCAGCCGCAGCAGCAACAGGAGCAGCAGCAGCAGCCGCAGCAGCGGCAGCCGACGCAGCAGCAGCAACAGCAGCGGCAGCCGACGCAGCAGCAGCAACAGCAGCTGCAGCAGCAGCAACAGCAGCCGCAGCAGGACGAGCGGCAGGACCGGCGGGAGCGGCAGTTCATCAGCCACGACCCGCCGGGATCGAAACCAGGCGGCGACGCGCAGGCGCCGGGGGACGACTCCGCCGGCTTCGTCATGGTCGAAGGGAGCCGAAAGAAGCAAAGGGCCAAGAGGAAGGCGAAAAACGGGCATGCGGAGGGGGAGCGCGAAGGCGCCCCCCCGAAGCGCACGGCCGGCGTCGATAGAGACGCGGCGGGGCCGCCCGTTGACGCTGAGATCGCGGCATGGGGGGAGGAGATGGACCTTGGAGGAACCCCCCCCCCCAGAGGCGGACACCCGTAGCGGCGACGGAGGTGCGCTGCAGCCAGCGACGACGGCGGCCGAGGGAGCGCCCGTCGAGCCGGACGACGAGAGTCGCCCCGGTCCGAGCGGCGCCCTGGACCCACGGTGGTGGGCAGGGGACGCTGACCCCGGGGGTGGCCGCGCCGGGCGCGCGGACGCCGGGGCGGGCGGCGGCGGCGGCGGCGGCGGCCGGCGACGATGAAGACTGCGGCGCCCCGGGAGGAGGCGGCGACGACGACGTAGACGACGATGACAACAACGCCTACACCGTGCGTGAGGGCGACGGAGGCAGCGTCTGCGGGAGCGAGTGGAGCTGCGGCCCGGTAGAGCCAGATAGGAAGATGCCCGCGCAGACCATCCTTGCCTTCTTTAGAGACAACTATGGCAAGAGGGTGATTCCCCAAAAGGCCTTCCCGGACGCGGACGCGTTCCGCTCCACGGCGCAGGAGATCTGCCGGCGGCCGGCAGAGTACGGCTGCACTCCGAGGGAACGCTACCGAATTAAAGGCATGATGACGAGGCTGCGCGGGAAGGAGAAGGTGGCCTCAAAGGTGGCCTCAAAGGCGGCAGCGCGCGTGGACCTCCCCTGAACGCCGCGATGGGGCCACGATTAGTTGTCGCGACCATAAATTGTAACGGTCTGCGCAGCGAGGACCGGTGGCGCCGGCTGTGCAGGCTCCTCGACGATCAGGCGGTCGACGTGGCTTTAATACAAGAAACCCACCTAGACGCCGCGCTACAGCCGAGCCGCCAGCAGCTGCTGCACGGGCGCTCCTTTTTGTATAGTAACGGGGTGGACGCCCTGACTTTTCGGGAGGTAGTGGCCGGCCACCTCGTCGTGGCGGACATGGTGCTCGACGGCACCAAGGCCCGCGTGATAAACGTGTACGCGCCCAGCAGGTCGAGGGACAGGGCCGTGTTTTTCAAGGGCGAACTACGGCGGGTGGTGGCGGAGACCGGCAGCGTCGAGGGAGCGGTCACGATCGTGGGGGGCGATTTTAATTGCACGCTCCAACCCTCCCTCGATCGAACTGGGCCGGAACCACACCCTGAATCTGCAAGAGAGTGGGCGGCCGTCGTGGCCGACCACGGACTACTCGACGCGTGGCGGCTCCAAAACCCGGGCCGGCGGCAGTACACATGGAGCAGGTGCGGTGCGGGGGGGCGGCCGAGCCTGGCCAGGCTGGATCGGGTGTACGTCGCGGCCGAGGGGGCCAGCCTGCTCGGTGAGAGCGGGGTGGTTCCCCCCGGTTTCTCCGATCACCACATGATGTACGTGCGCCTGCATCTCCCTCACGGCGGGCAAGGGCGCCCGTATTGGAAAATGAACGTAAACCTGCTGGACGATGGTGGATTTCGGGCGGCCTTCCGGGCCTTTTGGAAGGTGTGGGAGGGGAGACGGGGCCGTTTCACCACCCTCCAGCAGTGGTGGGACAATGGGAAGGCCCAGGTGGGGGTGTTGGCGAGGGCCTACATGGGCCAACACGTCGCGGCCCGGCGTGAGGAGGAGGAGGTTCTCCGGGCCCAGGTGCTGGCGGTGGAGGAGGCACTGGGCCACCACCCCGCCGCCGAGGGCTGCAGGGAGCTGCGGGAACAACAGCGGCTCCTGAGGGCCGTCTCGGACAACGACGCATACAGGGGGTTTGTGGGCCGGAAGATGACCCACCTGTACAGTATGGATGCGCCGACGAAAGCCTTCTTCAGGCAGGGGGCCACGCGGGCCCAGCGGACCGACATCACCAGCCTGACGGGGCCGGACGGGGAGACCCAGTGTGACGGGGAGGAAATCGTGCGCCTCGTCAACGGGTATTACGGACGGCTTTTTGCTGAGAAGGAAATTGACGGGGAGGCGGTGGCGGAACTCCTGGAGGGCGTCCCCAGGTTGGCTCCGCCTGACACCAAACTGCTGGATGAACAGGTCACCCTGACGGAGCTGGAGGCCGCGGTGAGGAGTCTCGCCGCGGGGAAGGCCCCCGGCATAGACGGCCTTCCTACCAAGTTTTATACGACTTTCTGGAGCGAGCTCGGACCGGCGCTCGCCGATGTACTGCGCGCGAGCCTCCGGTCGGGGGTGCTGCCGCAGAGCAGCAGGCGCGCGGTGGTGACTTTGCTCCCAAAAAAGGGCGACCTTCGGCGCTTAGACAACTGGAGGCCGGTGTCCGTGCTATGCACGGACTGTAAGATTTTGGCTAAAGCCCTGGCGAACCGCCTGAAGACCGTGGCGGGGAGCCTCGTGCACCCGGACCAGTCGTACTGCGTTCCGGGGAGAGCCATACATGACAACGTCGGGGTGGTGCGGGACATCATGGATCTCGCCGCCGCCCACGGCGTTGATGCCGGCCTCTTGTTTTTAGATCAGGCGAAGGCCTTCGACCGTGTCTCACACGCGTACATGTACAGGGCGTTGGAGGCATACGGGGTAGGGCCAACCTTCAGGGCGCAGGTGCGCCTCCTGTACACGGAGGTGAGTAGCCTCACTAAAATAAATGGCAGGCTCGGCGCCCCCTTGGCCGTCGGGGGAGGGGTCCGGCAGGGGTGTCCCCTGTCGGGTATTCTGTACACTTTGTGTATAGAGCCTCTCCTGCGGCGGCTGCGGGGTACGCTGGGGGGGTTTCAGTTCCCGGGTGCGGGCGACGCGCCGGTCACGCTCTCGGCGTATGCTGACGATGTGTGCGTCGTGGTGGCGAACGCGCAAGACGTGGAGGCGGTCCGAGGCGCGGTCCGCCTCTACGAGAGAGCCTCCGCCGCCAGCGTAAATTGGGAAAAGAGTAAAGCAATAGCGCTGAGACCGGGCGGGGTGGTGGGCTCCCTGGCGCTCCCGGGAGGCGTGGCCTGGGGCGCGGGGGGAGCCCGCTACCTCGGGGTACATCTGGGAAGCCCGGTCGAGGTGGAACAAAATTGGGTAGAGGTGGAGGGAAAAATTGGCGCGACGCTGGCGGCGTGGGCCCGGTTCGCCCCGGGAATGGCGTACCGGGGGAGGGTACTTGTAGTGAACAATTTGGCCGTGGCACTCCTCTGGCACAAAGCCAAAGCTTTGCAACCCCCGGCGGGGCTAGTGGCGCGGATACAGAAGCGCTTCACCGCCTTCGTGTGGCACGGTCGCCACTGGCAGAGGCCTGGGGTCCTCTGTCTGCCGGTGGCGGAGGGGGGACAGGGCCTCGTGCACGTCGCGGCGCGGATTCGGACCTTTAGGCTGCAACAAGCGCAGCGACTGTTGTACGGGGGGGAGGGACGGCCCGGGCGGCCCCTGGCCCTCGGCCTGCTGCGGCGCGCCGGGCGTCTGGGGTATGCCCGGGAACTGTTCCTGACGAACCAGGCCATCGTGGACCGCGCCTCGCTGCCCGCAGTCTACCGCGGTATGATGGACGCATGGTGGGCGCTGGATTGGGCGCGGGTCGGCGGCGGATACGAGGCGGCCCACTTCGTGGGGGAGCCCTTGTTCGCGAATGCAGTCCTGCCCGGCTTGCGGGGTGAGCATGCCCTGGCCGGGCGCTTTGCCGAATGCGGCATCGGACGGGTCGGTGACCTGCTGGTGCCCGGACGGGACGCGTGGCGGACGGCCCTCGAAATTTCCGGAGCGGCCGGACGCCGCACGGTCCTGGCGGGTGCGAAGGTACTGAGGGAGGCCCTGCGGGCGATGCGGGCGCTGGGCGTCCGGCTGGCGGAGGTCGGGGAGGAGGACCCCCCCCCGTTCCCTCCGCTGGCCTTTTCGGTCCGCGCCCCCGACGGCCACGTGGAGGACGGGACGCTGCTGCACGTGGCGGGGTGCACCGAGGTGCCGCTTGATGGCGCGCAAAAAACACGACTGTACGACGCCTGTCTGAAGGCGGTGCTGAGCGCGGAGCTGGCGGGCCAGCCGGACACGGGGTGGAGGGAACACTTTGGGGCGCTGGACACCGCGGGGCCCCAGTGGAAAAACTTGTACCGCCCTCCCACCACCAAGCGTTGCGGTGACCTTCAGTGGCGGCTGGTGCACCGCACGCTGCCAGCGGCCGTGTGGGTCAGCCGCGCCGTGCCGGGGACCCCGGACACGTGTGTGTTCTGTGGGGTGCGGGAGGATGTGGCCCACGCATACCTCCAGTGCGCGAGGCTGGCGCCACTCTTGACTTTCGTGATGGCGGTGTTCCGGGGGCTGGACGTTCCGGCCCGAGAGAGCGCGTATATATATGGGGTGACCGATGTGGCGAGCCCCGTCAGGGATGTGGTGAACTTTGTGTGCGCGCAAGCGAAGCTCGCGACGTACACGACGAGGAAACGCGCGCTGGAAGGAAAGGTCGGCGGCGCGGGGGTGAAGCAGGTGGCGCAGGCCCTGATAAAGGCGCGCGTGCGGCTGGAATTCGCCCACCACAGGCTGTCGGCGGCCGAGGGGGAGTTCCTCCCGTGGTGGGGTAGGGCGCGGGACGCCGTGTACGGTCGAGGACGGCGCGGTCCTGTTTGTGTTTGACCCCCTCCCCCCCCGAGCGGATGCCCCCCCCCCCGCCCCCCCCCAGAACCCCCCCACCCCCCCCCCTCAGGGGTGACCGGTGCGAATAGAGCCTGGACACTGAAGCGGGCGCGACGTTTTGGTGGTTGTGTGTTTGGTTTTTTTTATTTGGTTTATATTGCGCACATGGGCGCCACTGCATTTGGCAGAGGGTGCCGGAATAAAGGCATTCAAAAATAGTAGCAGTTTTAATACTGCTGTTATCTGTCTGTGTGTTTGTCTGTGTGGTTGTTCGTTTGTCTGTCTGTTCTTTTGTTTGACTGTTCGTTTTCTTCGTTTACTTGTCGGCTGGCTGGTGTGGTTGGTGTGGTGTGGTTGGTGTGCTTGTTTGCCTGTGTGTTTGTTGGTGCGGTTTTCGTTTGTCTCTCGTTTGTTTGTTTGTTGGATCGTTCGTTTTCTTTGTTTGCTTGTCGGCTGGTTGGTGTGGTGTGGTTGGTGTGGTGTGGTTGGTGTGTTTGTTTGTCCGTGGTTTTGTTGGTTTTGTTTGTCTGTCTTGTCTGCCTAGTTGTTTGTTCGGTTGTGTGCTGTTGTGTGTTTGGTTTGTGTGGGGCTTATTACTTCTTTGCTTTTTTATTACGTTTATTTTCTCACAATAGCTGGGGGGTGCTGCCCTGAGTTTCTCAGCATTATCATGGCACAGTACCCCAGGCTAGAGTGTCTGGCGAGGGGGAATGGGGTAATCTGTTTCCCGCCGCCCGAGACCACAGCCGAGGCCGTCGCAGAGGCGGTAGCCGAGTGCGTGGGCTACGCCGCGCAAAGGCAGGACCGCGGCGTGGTCGTGTACATGGAGAAGAAGGGGATGGTGGCGAGCCTGGCAGAGACGGGGATCACCGTCGGGGACGTGTACGTACAGTGCACCTCGCTCTCAACACCAGCCACCCGGGTGATCATCTCGGGAGCCCCCCCTTTTCTAAAAGGCACGACACTGAAGCAGGACCTCCAACGGTTCGGGACGGTAGTATCGAACGTGACGATGCTGCCGCTCAGAACTCGGAATCCGAAGCTGGCGCACGTGATGTCCGCACAGCGCCAGGCGTATATAATCCCCAAGGACGGGACAGTGGACGTAGACTTAAACTTTAAGTACACGTTAGAAGGGCACACCTACACAGTATATGCATCGTCGGCGGCGCCACGATGCTACGGGTGTGGTGGCACAGGGCACACCCGTAGGGTTTGCCCGAAGGAAAAGAAAGTAAAGACGGTGCCACTCGAGGCAGCACCACCGCGGGGGGCAGAAGGGCCACAACAACGGCCGCAGCAGGCACCGCCACTGCTGCCGTCGCGACAGCGGCAACAGGCAACCACGCTGCCACCGCCGCAGCAAATGCCGCCGCCGCCACCGCCGCCTCCACGGCGGCAGCAGCAGCAACAGCAGCAGCAGCAGCTGCAGCAGCAGCAACAGCAACAGCAGCAGCAGCAGCTGCAGCAGCAGCAGCAGCAGGACGAGCCGCCGCTGCAGCAGCTACACGAAAAGCAGCAACAGCGAAAGCAACAACAACAACAACAGCAGCAGCAGGACCAGCGGCAGCAGCAGCGGGAAGGTCTGCAGCAGCAGCAGCAGGACGGACTGCAGCGGCAGAAGCGGCAGCAGGACCCGACCGACGCTGCGGTCGACCACGCCAAGCGAGCGACTGACGACGAGTGGGACGGTTTCACCGTCGTTGTATCGCGGAAACGCAAGGCCAAAAGCGGCCCTGCAGCGGGAGGGCGCGGTGGCACCCTTCCAAAGCGGACGGCCACTGCTGGCGACGCCACTCAGCCGGACGGCCGCCCGGACGAGGCGGCAGGGAGCAGTGACGAGGCCGCGGCAGAGGAGGCAGGCCAGGATCACCCGCCAGACGTGACCGAGGCGCCAGAACAACTTTTGGACCCGGCCTCGGCCGCACTGGCACATCTCGGGGGGGGAACCGCGGGCCACCGCCACGCCTGCAGACGCAGCAGCGCCCGACGGGGCCACCCTGCCTGTCCCATCGGCTGACAGGGCGATGGCCGCGGACCCCGTGGACGAGAGACGCGTCGAGCCAGGTGGGACTCCAGCTCCGTGCGGCTCGACGGAAGAAACGATGGACGAAGCACACGCCGGCACACGCGGGGACTCCGACGACGAACTGCCGGGGTGCGATGCCGACGATGGCGCCAGCGAGACGAGCTTGCCGGAGCTTACTGGGGAATGGAAGTACAAACCCAGTGAAGTTCTCCTCTATCTGAGAAGCACCTACAATCGGCGCAAAGTCCGCGTTCTGGACTCCTTCCCTGACGGACAGGGCCTCGAGGAGACGGTACGGAGGATCCAGAAAGACCCTGCGCCGCACCTCTTCACTCCGCAAGAAGTATACCGGTTGAAAGGGGTGTTGAAGAAGGTGAGGCAAGAGATCGCCTCTCTCCCCTCTCCACCGTAGTGCCCTCGTGTGCTGTCACTACCCACATCCATTGCAATGGCTTCGGGTGTAAAGATGGCCACCTTAAACTGCAACAGCGTCCGCAGCGACAAGAGATGGCACCGCGTGTGCGGCTTCCTCGAAGACCAAAAGGTCGACGTGGCCTTCCTGCAGGAAACGCACCTGGACAATGCTCTGCAGGATCAGCGACAGCACCTCCTGGGCGGCCGTTCCTGTTTTTTCAGCCATGGCGAGGAGAACCGTGCAGGCGTCGCGATCGTGTTTGGTCCAAACTTTGTCCCCGAGGGCGTGGTCTTCAGGGAGATCGTTAAAGGACATCTAATATCAGCGGACTTCGCCTTCAACGGCACCAGGATGCGGTGCTGGAACGTGTACGCGCCGAGCAAGAGCCGTGAGAGGGGTCTCCTTTTCTCGGGCGCGCTGCGGGATAGCCTGGAGGCGGACAACACGGACGACGTGCTGACGGTCGTGGGGGGGGGATTTCAATTGCACCCTTGACCCGGCCCTCGACCGTAACGGCGCCGAGCCTCACCCAGAGTCGGCGCGGACATTGGCCGACGTGGTGCGGAGGCTGGGGCTGCGGGATGCGTGGCGCCTGCACTGACCCACGCAGCGGCAGTACTCGTGGTTTCCCTGCGACTTTCACGGGAAAATAAGCCTTGCTAGACTCGATCGGCTGTATGTCAGCGCCGCAAACATCAACCTGCTCGGCGAAAGCAGGATCATCCCGTCCGGGTTTTCAGACCATCACATGGTGTCCTTGCTGCTGCGCGTCCCCAAGGAGGGGCGCCGCAGCGCCTACTGGAAATTCGACACTCGGCTGCTGGAGGATGCTGGGTGGCCGCCAAGAGCAGCTTCGACGGCGTCTCGCGATGGTGGGAGCACATAAAGGCGCAGGTACGGGCGCTCTACCTGCAGCTCCGGAGCCAGCAAGCCTCTGCCAAGGAGGATGCGGTCAGACGTCTACAGGACGAACTGTTGCTCCTCGAGGCGGAGCTGGGGTCGGCCCAGAGCACACACGACGGCAAGGGGAGAGTGCTGCTGGAGAAGCAGCTGCTCTTCAGGGCCGTCACGGACCGACAGACTAACGGCTCGTTCATACAACGTCAAATGCAGCACCTGACGTACATGGACTCCCCCTCGAAATTTTTCTTTCGGCTGCAACATAAACCCCAGAAAAACAGAATCATCTCGTGCCTGCAGACCCCGAGGGGGGAGATGATAACGGAGGAGGGCCAGATGGCAAGGTTCACGAGGGAGTTTTACTGCAACCTTTTCCAGGCCAAAGATTCGTGCCGTGAAGCAACTCAGGATTTACTCGATGGGTGCCCTGCCCTCGAGGAATCCGAGAGCGAACGCCTGGAAGCCCCCGTCGAGCAGGAGGAACTCTACACCGCCATGAGAGGGCTCGCGGCCGGCAAGGCCCCGGGTATGGACGGCCTCCCGTCCGAATTCTACGCAGCCTTCTGGGACGACCTCGCGCCGCACCTGTTGGAGGTCCTTGAGGAGAGCCTGCGGAAGGGGGTGCTCCCGCAAAGCTGCCGGAGGGCCGTCGTCACCCTGCTGCCCAAAAAAGGAGACCTGCGCCGCATCGAAAACTGGCGGCCAGTGTCCCTTCTATGCGCCGACTACAAGATCTTTGCAAAGGTGTTGGCCAACCGCCTGAAGTCGGTGGTGGGCCAGCTTGTTCGACCCGAACAAACGTACTGCATCCCTGGCCGGTGCTTGCACGACAACGTGAGCACGGTCAGGGACATGATCGCACTGGTGGAGAAGGATGGAACAGACGTGGGCCTCCTCTTCCTTGACCAGGAGAAGGCCTTCGACCGGGTCAGCCACCACTTCATGGGAAAACTGCTCGCCGTGTCCGGGTTTGGGCCGGCGTTCAGGTCGCGCGTGCGGCTCCTGTACGCGGGTGCGTCGAGCCTGCTGAAGGTCAACCAGCAGCTCGGTGCCCCTTTCCCCGTGGCGAGTGGAGTCAGACAGGGGTGCCCGCTGTCGGGCCTCCTCTACACCCTAGTCATCGAGCCCCTCGTGCGCCGCCTCCAGCTCTCCCTGTCGGGGTACAGGGTGCCGGGCCCCGAGGGAGCGATCATCAGGGCATCGGCGTATGCGGACGACCTGTGCGTGGTCGTCACGGGGGCGCATGATGTAGCAGCGCTGGGTCGGGCGGTGGAGGCCTACGAGGCGGCGTCCGGCGCCAAGATAAACTGGGCGAAGACCTCGGCTCTGCGCCTGGGGCCGCAGGGCGCCGCGTGCCCGGTGCTCCTCCCAGGGGGTGTCGCCTGGCAGACCGACGGCGTCCGGTACCTAGGCGTCCACCTCGGAGGGCCCCACATCACCCAGCAAAACTGGCCCGAACTGGGGGACCGGTTCGAGGCCAGGTTGGCGGCATGGGCGCGCCTAGCCCCGGCGATGTCCTTCAGGGGGCGGGTGCTGGTGAGCAACAACCTGGCGGCCGCGGTGCTGTGGCACAGGGTGAAAAACCTCCAGCCCCCGGAGTGGCTACTCGGGGGAGCAGCCCGCTCGCTCACCCGCTTCGCGTGGCAGGGAAAACATTGGTTGAGGCCGGGAGTCCTCCGCCTACCGGTGGGCGAGGGCGGCCAGGGCCTGGTTGACATCCACGCCAGGGTTCTGACCTTTAGGCTTCAGACCGTGCAGCGGCAGCTGTACGGCAGGGAGACCCTGCCCTGGGTGGCACCCACCCTCGCCTTGCTGAGAGGCGCCGGGGGTGGCCTGGGCTACGGAAGAGAAATTTTCCTGTTAGATCTGGCCCGGGTCGACTACGCGGGGCTGCCGGCCTTCCACCGGAGCCTCCTGGACGCGTGGCGCAGTCTGGCCTGGGACAGAGGAGACCCGCAATGCACGCTCGGGCAGTTTCTGCGCGAGCCACTGTTCATCAACGGCCGCTTCGCTGAGATCCGAGAGGAAGCGACGCTGGCCTGCCGTTTCACCTCGGCGGGGATTCGAGCGGTGGGGGACTTGGTGCGGGACCGCGACCGGCACCCGGCGTGGAGGTCCGCGGCCGACGTCAGCGGTGCCGCCTGACTCCGCACCGTGCTGGCCGGGGAGAAGCTGCTGCGGACGGCACTCGTGGCGATGCGGGAGCTGCGGCTGCGGCTCGAGGCGCCCGAAGACGGCGCCCCCCCTCCCTCCTTCCCTGAATTGCGGTTCACCTGCGCCCAGCCCACCGGGCGTGTTGACTCCGGCAAACTACTAAAACTCGGGAGCTGCCAGAGCATAACCTTTCGGGGCGCGCTGAAAGGAGCGCTGTACACGTGCAGCGTGAAGGCGCTGCGCTGCCGGGAGCTGGCGGAACTCCCAGACACCAGGTGGAGGAGCGCCTTGGCACCGTCGGACGCGGCCACCCCCCAGTGGGGCCGCCTGTACAAGCCCCCCATCACCAAACGCTGTGGGGACCTGCAGTGGAGGCTGCTCCACTGGACGCTGCCCTCGGCAGCATGGCAAAATAAAATCACCCCGGAGGCGTCAGACCGATGCGCTTTCTGCGGCGCAAGAGAAGACCTGGCGCACCAGTATATGGGGTGCGCACGGCTGTCCCCGCTGTTCCAGCTCCTGGGAGACATCTCAACGAAACTGGGGATGAGCTTCCAGAAGAACTGGCTCGCGTACGGGGTACCGTACTTGCCAAACAAGAGACACGACCTGGTGAATTTCATTTGCACCCAGGCCAAGATGGCCATCTACAAGACCCGTAAGAAAAAACTGGCCGGCGCGTCGGATGCCGGCAGCTCGGCGGTGGCCACGATGCGTGGACTCGTTAAGGCGCGGCTCCAACTAGAGCACGCGTACCATGTACACGCGGGGGGCGATCACGCCGTTTTCTGCAAAAGGTGGGGGGCCGGTCAGGCCCTCTGCACCGTGTCAGATGGCAGGCTGACATTCACCATCTAACGGGTTGGCCTCGGAAGGCGGCGGAAAGCGGCGACGCGGTACTGGCGCTGCGCGTCGGAATGTGGCGCAATGTGCCGGTGTTTGTTGTTTCCTGCCGCTAGGGCTCGCAAAATATGAAAATGACTCCCGCGTAATTGCGCTGGGGGTAATAAAGTTGCCCTAAAAGTCTGTCTCTCTCTGTCTCTCTCTGTCTCTCTCTGTCTCTCACTCTCTCTCACTCTCTCGGTCTCTCTCTCTCACTCTCTGTCTCTCACTATCTCTCTGTCTCTCTCTCTCTCAGCCAACGTGGGGTGCGCGGTCGCACAAACCAGTTGCTCCCGCTCCTACACGTGTGTGAACAGGGGCCTGGGCTCAGGTGAAAGCCTGAGCCTGGCCTGGAGAGAGTTATCGCCTTTTATCGCTTTTATATACCTAATCGTCGTCTTCACAACACCTTAAATTCTTTTCACTTCTCTTCTTCGCGCTTTTCCTTTTCTAGCGGTGTTGGTGTTGGGGTTGGTTTTTTTCCTTTGGTTTTTTTTTACATTTATTTTCTCACAACTGCCTGGGGGTGCCGCCTTTTGTTTCAGCATCGTTATGGCATAGTACCCCAGGCTGGAGTGTCTGGCAAGGGGGAACGGGGTAATCTGTTTCCCGCCGCCCGAGACTACAGCCGAGGCCGTCGCAGAGGTGGTGGCTGAGTGTGTGGGCTATGCCGGCGTCCTGACTGCGCAAAGGCAGGACCGCGGCGTGGTCGCGTATGTGGAGAGAAAAGAAATGGTGGCGAGCCTGGCAGAGACAGGGATTACCATCGGGGACTTGTACGTGCAGTGCACCTCGCTCTCGACACCAGCCATCCGGGTGCTCATCTCGGGAGCCCCCCCGTTTCTGAAAGGTACGGCGCAAAAGCAAGACCTCCAGTGCTTCTGGACAGTGGTATCGAACGTGACGATGCTGCCGCTCAGAACAGGAAACCCGAAGCTGGCGCACGTGATGTCCTTGCAACGCCAGATGTACATGATACCCAAGGACGGAAAAACGGACTTGGACTTAAATTTTAAGTACACAATAGAAGGACATACCTACACGGTTTATGCCTCGTCGGCGGCGCCACGATGCTATGGGTGTGGTGGCATGGGGCACACCCGTAGGAGCTGCCCAAAGGAGAAGAAGGCAAAGACGGCGCCACCCGAGGCAGCACCACCACAGGAGGCAGAAGTGACGCAGCAGCGGCCGCAGCAGATACCACCGCCACTGCCGTCGTGACAGCGGCAACAGATAACATCACCGCCACCGCCGCAGCAAATGCCGCCGCTGCCGCCACCACGGCGGCAGCAGCGGCAACAGCAGCAGCAGCAACAGTCGGGGGAAGGCAAGCAGCGACAGCAACAACAACAGCAGCAGCTACACCCTCCCACCGACGATGCAGCAAGCTGTACTAAAGCAATGGATGACGACGGGGAAGGGGAGTTCACCGTCGTCGAGTCGCGGAAAAGGAAGGCCAGGAGGGACACCGCAGCGAGAGAAGGCGGTGGCACCCGGCCAAAACGTACAGTGGCCGCAGCGACAGCTGCAACCGAAGGCGAAGGCAGCAGCAGTAACGGTAGCAGCGATGAGCTGAACGGCCACCACCGCGCAGTAGCAGCCCGCGGTGACGAGACCGAGCCGCAGGTGGCAGCGATGGAGAAAAACAATAGAGCCGACTCGCCTGGCAATAACGGAGGTGAGGAACGACCACCCAACCTGGACCCGGGTTTCCACCCTCCCTCAGAGGGAGAGAGAGGGGGGCCGGAGGCCGACGTGGTGCTCGTCGAACATACGGAGCTCGGAGACACCCCCCCCCCTCCGCCCGACGGAGCACGCGGGGAGAGAACCATGGAGGAGAGCCAGATTGCACTTGGAAGTGCCTCGGAGCGACCCAACCCAACTGAAACCCACGCAGCCAGGGAGGAAGATGCGAGCGACGCGGAGTCGGAATACGACGCGGATGGAGCCGCGAGCGAAAGGAGCTACTCCAGTGTGACGACAGAACAGGAGTACGCGCCCGGGGAAATCCTCCTTTACCTCATAAAAAAACATAAAAAGTTGGGGATCGTACCTGAAGCGACCTTCCCCGACCTACAGGGCTTCCTGAAGACGACCCGGAAAATACAGAAAACGCCGGAGTCATACGACTTCACCAAGTAGGAGGTTTCCCAACTAAGGAGGAAAGGGCAAGCAATGAAGTGGAAACACACGGGGGAACACCTCCTCCTCCTCCAGGAGGGCCCCTCTTCCAGGGTCGATGTTACAATTGACATCTAAAATCATGATGGCCCTCAACATCAAGGTCTCGAGCTTAAACTGCAATGGAGCCAGAGGTGATGAGAGGTGGCACCGCATCTGCACCTTTGTAAACGAACACAAGGCAGATGTGACGCTCCTGCAGGAGACCCACCTCGACGCCTCTCTTCATGACCAGCAACGACACCTTACAAACACCCCGGGCTTCTTTAGTCATGGGCAGGGAAACCGTGCGGGTGTCGCAATCCTGCTCAGGCAAGAGTTCACTCCGGAGAGGATAGTTTACAGAGAAATTCTAGCGGCACACCTGATCTATGTGGACTTTGCATACGGCGGCACGAAGTACAGAGTTATAAACGTGTACGCACCCAGTAAGAGCAAAGAGAGAGAAGTTTTCTTCACCAATGCATTGCGTCGCACTTTAAA
Source organism: Lampetra planeri (assembly GCF_965212315.1). Classification (NCBI taxonomy): domain Eukaryota; kingdom Metazoa; phylum Chordata; class Hyperoartia; order Petromyzontiformes; family Petromyzontidae; genus Lampetra; species Lampetra planeri. Next base: position 1,069,833 of record NC_136182.1, read on the forward strand.
AAAATGTAACGAGGACGAAGTAATTGCAGTCGTAGGAGGCGACTGGAATTGCACCCTCGACCCAGCGCTTGACGAAATGGCCCGGAACCACACCCGGAGTCTGCACGTCCACTCGCAAAAATTCTACGACACTTCGGTTTCACGGACGCGTGGAGGCAACGCCATCCTAAGTCTGTCCACCGTAGAAGGGGCGATAACGACGGACGAAAAGGAAATTAGGGAGATCGCCACGCGATATTACTCCGACCTGCTCCGGAGCGAGCATACGCAGAAGGGAGCGGTCGAAGAGCTCCTGGAGGGAGGTGCCACCCTTGGGTGTGAGGAAAGGGAAAGACTGGAGAGCCCCTTTACCTTGGAGGAGCTGCGCGTCGCCATGGAAGGGCTGCCGAGAGGGAAGTCCCCGGGAATCGATGGGTTACCAGTAGAATTCTACGTGGCGTTTTGGGACATGCTCGGCCCCTGCCTGCTGGAACTGCTAGAGGAAAGCCTGAGAAGGGGAGAAATGCCTTTGAGCTGCAGGAGGACAGTTATAACACTGCTGCCGAAAACAGGCGACCTGCGACAAATTAGAAACTGGCGGCCCGTTTCGCTGCTGTGTACGGACTACGAGATCATTGCCAAGGCTGTGGCGAACCGCCTAAAGACCGTGGCGGGTCTCATCATACAGAGTGAACAGACGTATTGTGTTCCGGGTCGCAGCATTCACAGTAATATACACACGGTAAGAGACATTATATCCGTGGCTGAAATGCAGAACACAGCGGCGGGGCTACTCTTCATGGACCAGGAGAAAGCCTTTGACAGAGTAGACCATGGGTATCTGGAGCAACTCCTACTCTCTCTCGGCCTCGGTACTACCTTTACAACATACGTCAAACTACTGTACACCAACGTCCACAGCATTCTTAAGATAAACCAACGACTGGGCTGTCCTTTCCCCGTAACGAGGGGAGTAAGGCAGGGATGCCCCCTGTCAGGGCTCCTCTACACGTTGTCGCTGGAGCCGCTCCTTAGAAGCCTGAGGAACACCCTGACCGGGCTGGACATTCCTGGACCCGACAAGGCGAGCGTCAAGCTCTCAGCATACGCAGACGACGTGTCTGTAGTAGTTAGAAACCAGAACGACGTCGCCGCGCTGTGCGGGGCTGTAGGAAAATACGAAAGCGCCACAAGTGCCAAAGTAAATTGGCAGAAGTGCACAGCGCTGAGGGTCGGACCACGGAATCCCACGCAGCTGGAGACCCTCCCAGGCAGAGTAACGTGGCAGGAGGACGGGGTCCGATACCTCAAAGTATACCTGGGCAACCCTCAAACAGTCCAGAAAAACTGGTCAGACCTACTCGAGAAGCTTGAGGCAAAGCTGGGAGCGTGGGAGCACCTCCTACAACACCTGTCCTTTCGAGGGAGGACGCTGATCGCGAATAATCTCGCCACCTCAATATTGTGGCACAGAACGAAAGCCCTCCAGCCCCCTGGATGGCTGATAGCGAAAGCGAACAAAGCACTCGTCGCCTTCGTCTGGGCAGGCAAACACTGGCTTCGACCGGGTGTCCTCCATCTGCCGTTAGACGAAGGTGGGCAGGGCCTGACGGATGTCGCCACCCGAATCATGGTTTTTCGTCTTCAAGCCGTGAAGAGCCTACTTCATGACCCAAACGAGGCGCCGTGGAAATCGCTGGTCATCAGCCTGCTGAGGCACGCGGGGGGACGGATGGGATACGGGAAGGAACTTTTCCTTGCGGACCTTGCCCACCTTGACTGCAGAGAGCTACCCCTTTATTATCGCAGCATAGCAGAAGCGTGGCGGAGTTTGGAGTGGGGAAGGGGAAATCCATACTGTGGAATGGGCGCCTTCATGAGGGAACCCCTATTTTACAACAGCCTATTTATGGAGCTTCGGCAGGAGAAGACAATGGCGCATCGTTTCGCCACATCCGGAGTGCGGACGGTCAGAGACCTTGTAGAAGACCGCGAGGGCCGCCTCAAATGGAAAAGTGCGGCTGAAATAAGCCGAACCGCAGGCCTCCGCACCATACTGGCCGGAGAAAAGATACTGCGCACGACACTCGCGGCGGCAAAAACCCTGCACCTGAACGCACCGGGTGATGCAGGCATCGATCACACATCTCCTCTCACCTTCCCTGAGCTGCGCATCGCCGGCGTCCAGCCCTCTGGGCGATGTGACGCGGGGATGCTGCTGAAACTCGGGAATTGCGAGAACGGCGCCCTAAAGAGCGCCTCCAAGAAGGCATTATACAACTGCTGTGTAAAGGCTCTACACCGGCGAGCCATTGAAAACCTGCCCTGCACGAGGTGGGCAGAGGTGTTCTCCCCACTAATTGACGTCACCCCTCGGTGGGCGGAAATGTATAAGGCCCCGGTGGCAAAACGCAGCGGGGACCTCCAATGGAGGTTGGCCCACTGGGCGCTGCCCTCGGCGGCGTGGGAGGAGCGGGTCACCCCGGGAGCACCCGACGCGTGTGTGTTCTGTGGCCAGAGGGAGGACCTCGCCCATATATACATAAAATGTCAGAGACTGGCACCGCTCTTTCAAACGTTAGGGTCCGTCTTCCAAAAGTTGGGGATACCCTTTTTTAAAAGCACGCTCGTGTGTGGGGTGCAACGCAGCGCGAACAAACGCCACGCGCTAGCGAACTTCGTTGTCGCGCAAGCCAAACTGGCAATTTACAAAACACGAAAAAAAGGAAGGCTAAAGAATTACGCGATCACGGATAGAAACTGTGTGGTGCCACAGCGACGGGGCCGCTCTGCCGAGCCAGGGAGCCGCCCGGCTTCCCCCACCGCACTGCCCCCCATCACCCCCCCCACATAAGCACACACCCGCACGCATTCCCCCCCATAGAGCTGGAAGGGAAGGTCACCTGATCGACCGGTTTTTATCCGAGAAACCCTTATCGGGAATAACTCTCACGGTTTCCGGCGATCAGGGAATTGGATGACCTCCCCCGTGCTACGTGGCACCGCGGCGCTGCGGCCAGCCTTAATATGGTGTGGTCGCGGCGTGGGGCATTCGGCCACCGCGGTTGAGGCGCATTTCCCCCCACACACGCGAGTATCGACGGGGCAGGCAGAGGGAATAAGTATTGTGATAGAGGAGCATCGTTAGAAAACACGCAGCGCATCTGAACGCATAATCAGGCACCCCCGCACAGGCAGCGGAGGGACGCCGTAATTACGCTCGGGCACGCAGGCACCATTATTAGGGGAGTTAAAGAATAAGGCTATTAGTATGAATAACCTGGAGAGCGGGGGCACGCGGGCAGCCGTGCACAAATTCCCACGGCGCACCTTTGTAATGGACGCCGCCGCATGAACCTCGATGATGGGGGGCCTGCGTGAGAAAGGGATTAATTAGGATTTACGCGCTCACTGTTTAGCAGATCAAAAGCGCCCGGAACCGCCGTGCGCGGGCTCGAGGTGCACGAGCCCATTGTTCAGCGCAGCATCCCTTTGAGGTAGGGAGAATACATAGGGGGGGCGCAAGGGGGAAGGGACACTCCTCTCTCCAGGCCAGCGGACCAGCAGGAGCTGCAGCCAGCGACCCGGACGTCCGTGCGACGTATCGAGGTACCTCCGCGGGCGCCAAACAGTGAGTGGGGAGGTGAAGTAGGATAATAGCCGATAAATAGGAAATAGGTACCGGTTTAGTGGAATAGGCCAGCCTCGTCGACTCACTGATTCAATATTAGTTACCAGGTAATAAATCATTAATAGCGAAGCGTGGTCTCGCGTGATCTTGTCGTGCAGTGTGAGCGTGTGGGTGCGCGTGTGTACGCAGTGATTCTGTAGTGCTGCGGCTCGCCTCGGGAGAGCGCTGCGCAGAGCGGTGCGAGAGTGGGTGTCGCGTGTGCTCACTCCGTGTGTGATACAGGTGCGCGATCCTAACGTGAGTGCTCCGTGTTGAGTGAGTGCCGCGCAGAGCTGTGTGTGGGTGTGCGCGTACGTAAATTAACCATGCCGGCTACGCGGACCCGCGGTGGAGGGGAATCCTCGGGCGACGGCTCCCACCCCACGGGTGAGGAACCTAGCAGCGGGGGGGCGATTGATGATGCTAGCCCGGCCGTTAGCATTATCGAGGGAGGGATCTCGGGGGCTAGCGACCCCCACAACTGCTCGGCAGTGGCCATGATGAAGGGCCTGATAGGGGCGAGGCTCCATTTGGAGCACGAGTATTATGGCCAGGTGGGCGGAGACTACAGCGCCTTCCAGGAAAAGTGGGAAGCCGGCCAAGCGCTCTGCTCCTGCGAAAACGGCGCGCTGACACTTAAACTCTGACTGTTGTGTGCGAGACTGCTCGGCGGCGAGCCGTGCGAGCGGCGGCCCGCACTGCCGGCGACACAGCACGCCGTCGTGCGCGTGCGCCGATCAGCGCGGTGGCGCGGGACATGGACAACGCCGCCCAAAAGCCGCGCACGCGTAGACAATAAAGATGCGGCGTAAGCGGAAGCAAACACCGCGAGGAGGCGGCGAGCGCGCGGCGGCCCCCCCCCCCCCCCCACCGGTGACGTGATGCACACAATGCCACGCGCACGCGTGCGCCAGCAGGGGCGCGGCGCGCGAGTGGCGGAGTGGTGGAGTGGCGATTCGGCACGTGAGAAGGAGCAGCGCGCTCGCGGACGATGAGAGTGGCGTGCGTGCCACGGTTGTTGGTTTTTTTGGTTTTCTCTGGGTTGTTGTTGTGATCCGCTGGAAGGAGTCACGGTCGTATGACCACGGTTTTTTTGACTGGAAAAGTGGCTGGGGCGCAATTGTCGCCCCGGCATTAAAGTCGCTTTAAAAGACAAAAGTCTCTGTGTCTCTCTCTCTCTCTCTGCCACCATGGGGTGCGGTCGCATCAACCGGTCGCTCCTGCTCGTGCAGGTGAACAGACGGAGGCCTGGGCTCAGGTGAGAGCCTGAGCCTGGCCTGGAGAGAGAGTTATCGTTTTTATAAATGCCGCAGCGAAGGGAGGAGGCGGCGGCACCCGCCCGAAGCGCGCCGCGGCAGAAGAAACAGTCGCGACGGCAAGAGAAGAGAGCAGCAGCAGCAACATCAACAGCAGCAGCTGCGATGAGCGGGGCGGTAGCAACGACGCGGTAACGGAGCGCGGCGATGAGCCCGAGACGCAAATAGCGACGACAAAGGGCGAAAATAAGGCCGACTCGCCTGGGGAAAATGAGAGCGACCCCCCCTCCCCCCACCTAGTGAAGAACAGGTGGAGGACAGGGAGGGAACCCAGACCGAGCCCGAGAGTGTCGTGGAGCAACCCACCACTACCGACGCCCAAGCAGTCGCAGAGGAGGCTGTGGGCGACAGGGAACCGGAGTCCGATGACGACGGAACTCTGAGTGAGAGGAGCTACTCCAGTGTAACAACAGAGCGGGAGTATGAACCCGACGAAGTCCTCCTCTACCTCCGGGAGAACTTTGGGAAATGGAAGACTCGTCCCGAGTTATCCTTTCCCGATCTGGAAGGCTTCCTAAAGATAGCCTTCAAAATACGGCGTGAACCGGAGATTTATGGTTTCACAAAGGAGGAAATTCATCGGCTTAACAATCTGCAGCTAAAACTGAAAAAACTACGCCTCTCCTCTCAGGAGCGCTCTCCCCGTGACGTCACAAAGGAAAAATAAAGAAAACAATGATGACCTCGGGTATGAAATTCATAAGCCTCAACTGCAACGGGGCAAGAGACAATGAGAGATGGCACCGCGTCTGCTCTCTCTTAGAAGAAACAGGGCAGATGTAATAATGCTGCAGGAGACACATTTCGACACCACCCTCTGCAGCCAACGGCAGCCCCTTATGAGCGCCCCTTCCTTTTTTAGTCATGGGGACGAAAATCGGGCAGGGGTAGCAATTTTATTCGGACGGGGATTCGCCCCAGAGGGAATAGCCTTTAAGGAAATTCAAACAGCGCATTTAATCTCAGTAGATTTCGTGTATAACGACATGAAATTCAGGTACCTGAACATCTATGCACCATGCAAAAGTAAAGAGAGGAAGGCCTTCTTCGTCAACGTATTACACAGCGCACTGCAGACAAGCAAAGCCGATGGGGTCGTTGCGGTCGCGGGTGGGGACTGGAATTGCACCCTTGACCCAGTACTCGACCGCAACGGCCCTGAGCCGCATCCTGAGTCAGCAAAACCGCTCGCAAGCACGTGACGTCTCCAATTCACCGACGCATGGAGGCTACAGCATTCAACCCGGCGACAATACACGTGGTACCGCGGAACCCCCCAAGGCAGGATAAGCCTCGCCAGGCTGGACCGCATATTATAAATGACGAAAATGTGAACCTGCTCGGGGACTGCGGGATTAAACCGACGGGCCTCTCCGATCACCATCTGATCACGGCGCTGCTGCGGGTGCCCAGGGAGCTGCGCTGCTGCCCCTACTGGCGACTGGACGTAGCGCAGCTCGAGGAACAAGATTTCAAAACAGCCTTCATGGCCTGTTGGCAGCACTGGGGGACAACCGAAGACCCCTCTAGCCCCAGCTCACAATGGTGGGAAACCATCAAGGCACAAGTCAGAGCGCTCTCCGTGCAGCTCGCAGGCCAACGTGCTATCGTCAAGCGCGACGCGCTGCAACGCCTGGAGAACGAACTGCTGCAGCTGGAGGCGGAAATAGGGTCTGGCAGAGAAACGCAGGGAAACGAGAGCCGGTCGTCTCTGCTGCTCGGAAGACGGAAACTGTTCAGGGCAATCACCGACCAGCAAGCGCACGACTCCTTTGTCAGGAAGAGGATGCAACACCTCGCACAGATAGACTCGCCCTCCAGATATTTTTTTCAATTCAATAATAGCAACAACAAAAGCAACAACCCTCCTCCCGCAGGCAACAAAAATAACAGCAACATCTCAAGTCTGATGACGGAGGAGGGCGAAATAACGACTGCCGAGGAGAAGATTAGAGAGACCGCCACACGCTTCTTCTCACGACTGCTCCAAAGTGGAAACACACAAACGGAAGCAGCCGAAAAACTCTTAGAAGGAAACCCCATCCTGGAGGAGGAAGACAGAGGAAAACTAGAAGGTCCCATCACCCACCCTGGAGGAGCTGCGGGTTGCGATGGCAGGGCTGCCCAGGGGGAAATCCCCAGGGATTGATGGGCTCCCAGTAGAGTTTTATGCAACTTTCTGGGACGTACTGGGCCTCTGTCTGCTAAAAGTACTAACAGCGAGTCTGCAGAAGGGAAAACTGCCGTTCAGCTTACAGGAGGGCAGTAGTGACACTACTGCCCAAGACGGGAGACCTCCGCAGAATAGAAAATTGGCGACCAGTGTCCCTCCTCTGCACGGACTACAAAATAATCGCCAAGACAATAGCGAACCGCTTGAAGACCGTAGCGGGTCGCGTCATAAAGCAGGAACAAACCTACTGCATCCCCGGCCGCAGCATTCACAACAACATAGGCACGGTCCGGGACGTCATATCTTTAGTCGGAATACACAACATAAACTCAGGATTTTTATTTATGGACCAGGAGAAAGCCTTCGATAGGGTGGACCACAGCTATCTGGAAAAGCTCTAATCTTCCTTTGGGTTCGGACCAAATTTCATAGCACAAATCAAACTTCTATATACCGACATATACAGCACTGTCAAAATAAACCAACGCCTGGGTCGCCCCTTTCCGGTGACGAGGGGAGTGAGGCAAGGATGTCCCCTCTCAGGGCTCCTGTACGCATTGTCCCTAGAGCCACTCCTCAGGAGGCAGAAAACCACCTTGACCGGACTCATGTTCCTGGGTCCTGACAAAGCGAGCTTGAAACTCTCGGCGTACGCCAATGACGTCTGCGTAGTGATCAACAACAGCGAAGACGTCGTCGCGCTGCGCTGTGCAGTGACGAGCTACGAGAATGCCGCCGGTGCGAAGGTTAACTGGAAAAAATGCACGGCGCTGCGAATAGGGCCACGCACCACCACGCGACGAGGACGACGCCTTATCGCCCAACGGCGTGAACTGCTACAAGATCGTGTCGCAGGTTCCCACGAAGCCCTTGGACCGCGTGTTTACCATCGACAAGACCACGGGCGTCATCAGCACCATCGCCGCCGGGCTGGACCGCAAGGTGGGTTGTTGTCCCGCGGCAACCGCCGCTGATTGGCCGATGTTGGTCCGGGGGGTGGTGGCTAATCTCTGGGGTTGCGTGTACAGTGTCACATTGTGTTTTCAGTGTGTATATACACGTACGTTGAACGTCTGCCGCGCACCGTACATAGACGATCGCGCTGACCGGAGGTGCGAGGGAAGGGCGACAGGCTTAACACGAAAAGCGGATCTAAAGAAACGAGTTTTCAGCCCCAGTGGCTTCTTCTTCTCGTGTGTCTCAGAAGCGACGGTGTCGCGGCGAGCGCGCTCCGCTACGAACCCGGGGACCCGAGTTCGATCCAACACTGGTGACAGTTGACTCGGCCTCAAATGAGTACCTGCTGCAGTGTGCAAACATCCCCACTAGGGACTCAAAGGCGGCCGGGCGTGATGCTGGCCACCCACCTCCTCGTGTGGCGTGCCGGCCTTCCACAGTGGCAGCTCGCTTAACGGCACTTGCCCCAAAGGTCTGTTGAGGCTGCACAAGGAATGTTTGTCACCGTTGTCTGTCTGTAATTGGTGCTGTCTGTGTGCCCCGTCGATGTAGACGACGCCGCAGTACGTGCTGGTGGTGCAGGCCTCAGACATGGAGGGCGACTCGGACATCAGCCTCACAAACACAGCCACCGCCATCGTCACCATCGCCGACATCAACGATAATCCCCCCGAGTTTACGGACATAACCGTTCGCACCACGCCACCACACGACCACACTGCACCACCACACGACCACACTGCACCACCACACTCACCGCACCACCACACTCACCACGCCACCACACGACCACACTGCACCACCACACTCAACACGCCACCACACTCACCGCGCCACCACACTCACCGCACCACCACGAGCGCGCCGTACTGTCGTGCGTACGCTGCCCCCTCGGGGCGTCGGGGTCGCTGCACCGCCGCGCTTTCGCCGTCTCCCGGCGGCGCTGGTTGCGGCTCGCGCTGCGTCGTCGGTCCTCCACGTGCTTGACAGCACGCCGCGTCGCCAGCGGCATGCGCTGCCGCACGCGCACGTCGCCGCCGACCATCCGCACGGGCGAACCGGCCGCGCGCGTCTAGTTTCCGCGCCGTATCCGCGGTCCGTCTCAGCCGAAGGGTTCAGATCGTGAGCGTCAAGGTGCCGTGTTCACTGAAGCAGAGGGCTTGGCCTTCCCCACACTTGTCCTGGAACACGCCATACTCGCCCCCCACCTGGGCGTAGTACTCATGCTCTAGTTGGAGCCTCGCCACCAGCAGACCTCTCGTCATGGCCACCGCCGAGCAGCCCTCGTCTGCGGTTGTGTCGCTTTGTAGTTTTTTCTTGCGTGTTTTGTAAATGGCCATTTTTGCCTGCGCAAGAACAAAGTTCGCCAAGCTGTGGCGCTTGTTCGCTCTGCGTGGTGTCCCACATACGAGGCTGCTCTTGAAAAAAGGCACTTCCAGCTTTCTGAAGATGGCTCCCAACATCTTGAAAAGTGGCGTTAGTCTTTGGCACTCTATGTATTGGTGTGCGAGATCCTCCCTTTGGCCACAAAAGGCGCACGAATCGGACGCTTCTGGGTTGATCTTCTTCACCCATACCGCCGAAGGCAGTGCCCAATGGGCCAGCCTCCATTGGAGGTCTCCGCTTCGTTTCGCCACTGGGGCCTTGTATAGTTCTCCCCACTGAGGGATGACGTCTATCTGCGGGGGAGAAACAGTCCCTCCACTTCGTGCACGGCAGGTCTTTTAAGGCTTGACGGTGCAGAGTCTTTACGCAGCAGCTATATATCGCTGCCTTGGGGGCGCCTTTAAGAGCCACGTTCCCGCAGTCTTCAAGCTTAAGCAGCATGCCTGCGTCACTCCGCCCAGGGACCTGGACACAGGCAGCATGTAGCTCCGGGAAGGCAGGAAGGGGAGGCTGAGCCGAGTTGGTGTCGTCTGGTGTGTGTATCTGTAGTTGCAAGTTTTTCGCTGTTTTGAGTACTCCACGCAGTATTTCTCCCCGGCCAGCATTGTGCGGAGACCTGCGGCGTGGCTTATGTCAGCCGCGTTCTTCCACTTTCGGTGGTCGTTGTGGCTTTCCACCAAGTCGCCGACTGTTTTTATGCCGGCTTCGGTGAATCGGAAGGCCATCGTCTTTTCCTGTTTCAACTCCCCGAAGAGGTCGTTAAAGAACAGGGGTTCTGTTAGAAAAGCATTCACACTGCAGTATGGGCTTTCCCTGACCCACTCTAGGCTTTGCCACGCTTCTCCAAGGCTTCGGGTATATGATGGTAATCTAGATGGAAATTCCTCAGGTACAGCTATTGAAGGCTTCACGAACTACGTGGTCGAAATAGATGTTAAATAATGTGGGAGACAGAGGACATCTCTGTCGAAATCCCAAGGTGTACAGGAAATGGCACCAATTGAGAGTTGTGGGGGTGGAGTGTCCGTTGTTACAAAATACCCAGGCAGGTGCTATCACCATCACACCCCCGTCACCACCGCGCCCGTCTGCACCTGGTAGGGAGCCCTCATCCACGGAGCCCTGGAAAACGGGCGTCTCGAAGTTTGGCCTGTTGTCATTTAGGTCTAGCACGTCGATGAGGAGATACACGTGATTTTCCACCGGATGGCCGTTCTTGTCCACCGCGTGGCCGTTGTCCTGCAGCGGACACGCAACGCACACGCAACACACACATGCGTTACACGCAACGCACGTGTGGTTGTAGTCGCCGACGTTGGGATGTTTAGAGTTGGCCAAACATCCCTCCTCTCGAGCGGTGGTTGGTTCTCTGAGAGTCGCACCTGGACCACCGGCGGGCCGTGACGGGACTCCTGGAGGTCCGCTGGGCTGCGAAGCTGATTGCAGGTTGATCTGCAAACGTTGACGCCTTTTGTTTCGGACGTTAATATTTTACTCGTGATATTGAAAATTGTAAATAAAATGAGGTAAACCGCCCCGATTAAATTACCCGAACCCCGAGATCTAAATTCTCCGCGTAAAAAAACAAAACCGTTCTAGCTGCGTTAATGTTCTTTTCATGTTCCGGTAATATGAATATATTTGAGTAATATTGGTACTTAGAGAATTGAATGTTTTTGTCACCAGAGGCGGGAGGCGCTTGCACCCCGGAAATGTTGACGTTGACCGAGTGGTCCGGGGGGCAGGACATTTCAGAGAACTCCACAATCGAGGCCTGGACCTCGCTAGGCCAACACACGCGCGGGGTGTGGTGCTAGTGTGAGTGCCTCACTAGGAACTCTTTGATGAGCTCACGGTCCAGAGTCTTCGTAACAGAAAGCCATCCGCTCACAGGATCCACGATAAACACCCCCATGGGATCTTCGTCTGCCCCGGGCCCCGTGATGCGATAACTTGCATTTTCAAGTGTGCTGGACTTGACCTGTGGGGGCGCACGCGCGAGAGAGCACACACGGGGAGGGCGCAGGTGGGGTCGGGGAGGCGGCAAGGGGCGGCGTTACATGATGTACGCTCGTACATCACGTGGATACACGTACGCAAAGGTACCCCGGATAGCCTTCAACAGACTGCTGGGGCAAGTGCAGTTTGCGCGCAGCAGCAAATATGAAGGCCGGCATGGCACACGAGGGGGTGTGATATGCAGTTACCAACACACCCGGCCGCCTTGGTCTCCCCAGTGGAGACAGTTATACATCGCACCGGGTACTTATTTGAGACCAAGTTCAGATAACTGTCACTGGGTGTGAGCTGTAAGTGGAAATCAAACTCACATCGCCAGGTTCAGAGCGCAGTGCGTGCTAACCAATTGGCCACCGTTCCCCCAACATATATACATGTGATAATTGGTTTTTTACCCTTCTATCTGGCAACAAAACTGACACCTTTTTACAAGGAGTCATGTTTGCATAGACCGCAATACCTGCAGTCATAAATACAAACATGACTGCAGGTATTTATGACTGCAGGTATTGCGGTCTATGCAAACATGACTCCTTGTAAAAAGGTGTCAGTTTTGTTGCCAGATAGAAGGGTAAAAAAACAATTATCATTTTTACTGGCAAATGAGGTTCCCATAATATATACATGTGTACACACACACACACAAACATCACATGCTGATGTATGGCATGCTAAATTCAACACCACAAACCCCAAAGACACATACACCACATACCACACACACACACACATTCACCCTTACATTAACCAACGAATGACACTCACACACTGCCGAACAGGGGGTTCAACGTAGGCAGCACGGCACCCGAGTTGGGGGTCGAACCCAGGACACCTTCCTTGCCGCGAGGTGCGAGCCACATCACCACGGCCAGACTGCCGCTAGCGCCCGGCACTCTTCCGCCAGCGCCGTGACGACCGCCGCGCTAGTCAACTTCAACGCCGGTGGGGGGGGGGAGGGTTATGTGGGTAGAGGGGGTGAGGGGAGGGGGCCTTTACCTGCACCAGCTGCTTGGGGAAGGGCCCAGGGTCATTCTCAGGAACGTCGAGAACAAGCATTAGCCGGCGCTCCATCTGCAAATTGGGGGTGAGGGTGAGAGATGGACGATGCAAGGAGGTGTAAATGGATACAAGAGAGCGAGGCCGTAGCTAGGCCTCGGCAAGGTAAGAGTTAAAAGGTAAAAACAACGAGCCTACCTTTACCCTACCTTTTACCTTACCACAATACAATCACTCTACCCTACCTTTTACCCTTTAGCAGGTAAGGTAAAAGGTAAAAAATTAACCCGTCAAAACAAAGTTTTTCACTATAAATCCCTAATATGCGTGGCATCGGTTTTATTTTATCATTCATTTCTGCTTTTCTTGAGTAGGAGTTTCATTTTTATCACATTGGTATTTTAAATTAAATATGAAAAAAAAATTGTCCTAAAAAGTGGAAAATTTAGGAATTTTTTTTTCACGAAAATAAATTGTCACGCACAACGAGTCTGTGTGCAAAATGTCAGCTCGATTGGATCACGGGAAGTGGGTTAAAAAACGACCGAAAGATTTGCACGGTCGTAAGCGCGCAAGCAAGGAAGCAAGTGAACTTAATATAAAGGAATTAAAAAGGGTAAATTACCTTCCCTTGCCGAGGCCTAGCAGTAGCCATGGCGTCAACATTGGGGGGGGGGGGGGGGGGGCAAATCTTCTAGGGGGTTCTGGAGTCCCCCCCCCCGGATGGACTTTGTCTTTATTTTTAACAATAATGTCTAATAATGTATTGTATTACATTGCTCTGTTTTTCATTTTTAAATCCTTTATATTAAGTTAACTTGCTTGCTTGCGCACTTACGACCGTGCAAATCTTTCGGTCGTTTTTTAACCCACTTTCCGTGATCCAATCGAGCTGACATTTTCCACACAGACTCGTTGTGCGTGACAATTTATTTTCGTGAAAAAAAATTCAAAAATGTTCCACTTTTTAGGAAAAAAAATTATATTTAATTACCAATTGCTTAATGGTGGCAGGCAATCATCTGACACATAGGTGGCAGCCATCTCAAGCCAGAGGACGAGAGGACAAAAGAATATTCATATCAAGAGCAATTTTGTATATTTATGGGAAATGCAAGTATGTGATTAGTACTACTTATGCCCGTGTATTTTGCAGGATTAGCAGCATCAAAGGGAGACAAAGATACCCCGTATAGGCACTACGGACTGTTGGGGCAAGTGCTATTAGCGAGTGGGTGACCAGCACCACGCCAGGTCACCTTTGTGTCCCGAGTGGCGATGTTTACACACCCCACCAGGTACTAACTTGAGGCTTAGGCGACCTAAGGGAGGCCCAGGACTGGTTTCACTGGTGTTAGCTGTGAGCTGGAATCAAACTCGGGTGGCCGGGTTCGTAGCGCAGCACGCTAACCACTGCGCCACCGCCCGCCATACACTCCCCCACCACCACATGCAGCACACACACACATACACCTGCAGTGACACACACTCTTAACACGCATCTCCCCCACGGTACACACACTCCTCGATACAAAGATCCCCCGTGTAGCCTTAACAGACTGTTGGGGCAAGTGCTGCTGTTAGCGAGTAGCAGCACCTATGAAGGCCGACACTGTGGCACACGAGGGGGTGGGTGGCTAGCACCACGCGCGGCCTCCTGTGTCTCCCTCGTGGCGATGTTTACACGCCGCGCCGAGTACTCGGTTGAGGCTGAGTCGACCTAGGAAGGGGGGGCAGTGTGGGGATCGGTGGCGCAGCGATTAGCGCGCTGCGCCGAGTTGAATTCCCACTCACGACGGACAACACTGGCTCATGTTTGAACCGATCCTGCGCCTCCCATAGATTGTCATCATCACCATCATCACCATCACCATCATCACCATCATCACCATAATCACCACCACCATCATCACCATCATCACCATAATCACCACCACCATCATCACCATCATCACCATCATCATCACCACCACCATCACCACCACCATCACCACCATCATCACTCTTTGTCTCCATGTGCATCTCGCTCTTTGTCTCCGTGTGCATCTCACTCTTTGTCTCCGTGTGCATCTCGCTCGTTGTCTCCGTGTGCATCTCGCTCTTTGTCTCCGTGTGCATCTCGCTCTTTGTCTCCGTGTGCATCTCGCTCTTTGTCTCCGTGTGCATCTCGCTCTTTGTCTCCGTGTGCATCTCGGCCTTTGTCTCCGTGTGCATCTCGCTCTTTGTCTCCGTGTGCATCTCGCTCTTTGTCTCCGTGTGCATCTCACTCTGTCTCCGTGTGCATCTCGCTCTTTGTCTCCGTGTGCATCTCACTCTTTGTCTCCGTGTGCATCTCGCTCTTTGTCTCCGTGTGCATCTCGCTCTTTATCTCCGTGTGCATCTCGCTCTTTGTCTCCGTGTGCATCTCGCTCTTTGTCTCCGTGTGCATCTCACTCTTTGTCTCCGTGTGCATCTCGCTTCGTCTCCATGTGCATCTCGCTCTTTGTCTCCGTGTGCATCTCGCTCTTTGTGTCCGTGTGCATCTCGCTCTTTGTCTCCGTGTGCATCTCGCTCTTTGTCTCCGTGTGCATCTCACTCTTTGTCTCCGTGTGCATCTCACTCTTTGTCTCCATGTGCATCTCGCTCTTTGTCTCCGTGTGCATCTCGCTCTTTGTCTCCGTGTGCATCTCGCTCTTTGTCTCCGTGTGCATCTCGCTCTTTGTCTCCGTGTGCATCTCACTCTTTGTCTCCGTGTGCATCTCACTCTTTGTCTCCGTGTGCATCTCGCTCTTTGTCTCCGTGTGCATCTCGCTCTTTGTCTCCGTGTGCATCTCACTCTTTGTCTCCGTGGGCATCTCGCTCTTTGTCTCCGTGTGCATCTCACTCTTTGTCTCCGTGTGGCAGGTGTTCCCGCGGCGAGCGGCACGGGGACGCTGCTGCTGCTCCTTCCGAACGTGAAGAAAAGCGCCCTCGCCGTGTGGCCCGACAAGGCCGTCGCCATCGCCGACGAGGCCGTCGACATCTGCCTGCCGCCCGGCAACCCCGACGACGACGACGATGGCGACCGCGCCACCGCCACCGGCTCCGTCCTGCTCGGCCTGCTTCTGCTTGCCGGTGAGTTCGTCGTCGACGTCGGCACGGGGATTCATGCGGCGCGATCGGAGCCTCTCGTGGTTCTAACGGGGCCGTCCCGGCGCGCAGTCACGGTGCTTCTCTACGCCAAGAAACGTCGCGGCGAAGAGCGTCTCACCGAGCGGCTGCACGGCGACAAGGAGGACAAGGAGGGCGACAAGGAGGACAAGGAGGACAAGGAGGGCGACAAGGAGGACAAGGAGGACGACAAGGAGGACAAGGAGGGCGACAAGGAGGACAAGGAGGGGGACAAGGAGGGTGACAAGGAGGACAAGGAGGGTGACAAGGAGGACAAGGAGGGCGACAAGGAGGACAAGGAGGGTGACAAGGAGGACAAGGAGGGTGACAAGGAGGACAAGGAGGGCGACAAGGAGGACAAGGAGGGCGACAAGGAGGACAAGGAGGACAAGGAGGGCGACAAGGAGGACAAGGAGGGCGACAAGGAGGACAAGGAGGGCGACAAGGAGGGCGACAAGGAGGACAAGGAGGGTGACAAGGAGGACAAGGAGGGCGACAAGGAGGACAAGGAGGACAAGGAGGACAAGGAGGGCGACAAGGAGGACAAGGAGGGCGACAAGGAGGACAAGGAGGGCGACAAGGAGGACAAGGAGGGCGACAAGGAGGACAAGGAGGGCGACAAGGAGGGCGACAAGGAGGACAAGGAGGACAAGGAGGGCGGCGAGGAGGAGGAGGACCAGGTGAGCGGCCCCCCACGCTCACCGACACAGCGCTCCGCACTTGCACGTCTTGGCGCTGCGTTCACGCGGTGCGACGACCAAACCCGGCGCCGTGCGCGTGAACCACCGCTCCGCCGCACAGTGCACGGCGTGTAGATGGTGATGATGATGATGTCGTCTTAATCGTGGACGTCGTTTGTAGCGATGCAATTGCTGATCTTGTCGACGCCGTGGCTACCGTTCGTCATCGCTGATTACGTCATCGTCGTCGTCATTGGCTGTCGATGTCGATGACGTCATCGTCGTTAACGTCACCGTTTGTCTCCCGAGGTGGTGGTCTGGCTCCCAGGGCCTGCCCATGGCCGCCGCCGGGAACCGCTGGGCCGGGAACCGCTGGGCCTGCACCGTGGCCTCCTGCCATCAGACGTTCCCCCACTCACGGGGCCTCAACGTCCACCTGTCCTGGCACAAGCGTCGGGATGAAGTCACCGACACTTAGTAAAGAATGGCGGTTGTTGTTGTCACTGTGTGTGTCACTGTGTGTGTCACTGTGTACCTTTCTGGCCTTCGTAGGTGCTCGCTAACAGCACTTGCCCCTACAGTCTGTTAAGGCTATACGGGGGATCTTTATCTTTGTCACTGTGTGTCAGTGTGTGTCAGTGTGTGTCACTGTGTGTCTGTGTCACTGTGTGCCTGTGTATCATTGTGTGCCTGTGTGTCTCTGTGTGTGTCTGTCTCTGTGTGTTACTGTGTGTCACTGTCAGTGTGTCACTGTCAGTGTGTCACTGTCAGTGTGTGTGTCTCTGTGTCGCTGTCTGTGTCGCTGTTATTACCTTGCTTTGCGCGTGATTTTTGTCTTATTTTAGTTTTAATGGAGGGTAAACTCATAGTTGCTAAATGTCTGGGGATTCTTTGGCTAGTGGGGGGAGGGGAGACTGCTGATTGGACAACAAAGATTTGACTCTGCAACTAACGATCTTCTCCCCCCCTCCACCCCCACCCTCCCCTCCCCCTCCTGCCCCCCCCCCTCTGTCACATGCCCCCCCACCACACCCCCCCCACCACACCCCCCCACCACACCCCCCCCACCCACCACTCCCCCCCCCCCCACCACACCCCCCCACCACCACTCCCCCCCCCCCACCACACCCCCCCACCACCCCCACCATCCCCCCACCACCCCCCCACCACCCCCACCACCCCCCCACCACCCCCACCACCACCACCACCACCCCACCACCACCACCACCACCACCACCCCCCACCACCACCCCCAACCCACCACTCCCCCCCCCCACCACACCCCACCCCCACCACACCCCACCCCCACCACACCCCCCCCCACCACACCCCCCCACCACACCCCCACCCACCACTCCCCCCCCACCACACCACCCCCCTCACCACCACCCCCACCACCACACCCCCCCACCACCCCCACCACCCCCCCACCACCACCCCCACCACCACCCCACCACCCCCCCCCCCACCACCCCCCCCACCACACCCCCCCACCACCCCCACCACCCCCCCACCACCACCACCACCCCCACCACCACCCCACCACCACCC
The DNA here is from genome assembly GCF_965212315.1 of Lampetra planeri. NCBI lineage: Eukaryota > Metazoa > Chordata > Hyperoartia > Petromyzontiformes > Petromyzontidae > Lampetra > Lampetra planeri. The sequence goes on from NC_136182.1 coordinate 1,087,689, forward strand.
CACCCCCACCACCACCCCCACCACCCCCACCACCACCACCCCACCACCACCACCACCACCAGACCACCACCACCACCACCACTGCGATGGGCATTTTGTTTGTTGTTATTGTTGTTATTACAAAGTCGTAATAAAAACTTCCACCGGTTCTACAATGTCAGGAGTTCGAAAATGAATATTGCTGGGCGGTGTTTTATTTGTTCTATGTAACACGATTTTTGTTCCTGGGTAGTGTTATTTTCTAATTTCTTACGCCTCAAAAGTATAGAAATGGCTATTATTCCGCACAAACGTTGCTTTTGTGACCAGGACTTTACGTGAAGGAATTACACAAATGCGAACCACGTGTTCTCATTGACAATAGGTACATATCAAAATGTCGCTGTCCAGGTCACAAAAGCAAAGTGTGTGGGGAATAATAGCCGCACTCTTTGGTTCTTTCGGTAAAGTCACGTGGGTAGAAAAAATAATAGATCACGACGTTTCGATCGCAACACAAGCAACCGTCATCAGGTGGGACAAACACGGCAAGAAACAACTTCAGTAGTTTGCTGTGGTTGACTTTACCGGAACAACCAAAGTCACGAAAGCTTCAAATCAAGATTGAATAATGTCCATGTCCTATACTTTTGATGCATAAGCAATGAGGAAATAACACTTACTACCCAGGAACAACACATTCTAAGTGCGTTACACAGTGTTATTCATTGTGACGACTGATGCAATCTCTACCCACGTGTGTGCACGTGCGTCATGTTGAACCTCTTTCGTGCCGTACACAGCCCCAAGCGTGCAAATCGGAGGCGCGGGCAGGGAGGGAGTGATGGGTGGTAACGACACGGCGATTGATTATATCGATTCCCTCCAGGACATTGCTCACATCCACCGCAGCGTTACCGTCCGGCAACGTCAATGAAGGAAGGGGGTTGTTTTTGCAAAACTTTTCTCGTGGCACGGGAATGACAAACAACAGGGAGTGCCTCCTTCTGGGGTGTGAGAGCGTGGCGTAAGGTGTGGAAAGCCGTAAGTCACACGTTGTATTCGAATTGGGACAAAATGACACCAGCACACGATGGTGGGGTCGTTTGTAATTGGCCACGCCCCTTATGTTGTGCCATGCATTGCGGCCACTTCCTGGAGTCGTGGAGTTCTGCCATTACTCGTACATTTCATAAAAGCGTGTTTTTAATAAAGTTGTTTTAAATATTACTTGTTAAATGGAGGCCACGGACTGCGCCACGGAGCTTTTAGTGGTAAACAAGGCACCGTATTTACCGGGTAATACTTGGCGCTACCTTTACCCTACCGGGTAATTCTTCCGAACTACCTTTACCCTTTAACCCTTTACCTTACCGCTTGGCATGTCAACATCTTTACCCTTTACCCTTTTACCCGGTAAAAAGGGTAAATTACCTTCCATTGCCGAGGCCTAGCCGTAGCCATGGTGTCAACATTGGGGAAGGCAGGGGCAAATCTTCTAGGGGGTTCTGGAGTCCCCCCCCCCTGGATGGACTTTGTCTTTATTTTTAACAATAATGTCTTATAATGTATTGTATTACATTGCTCTGTTTTTCTATTTTTTACATTTTCTTGTTTCATTGTATGGAACAGCAGAGATCAGGGATGAATCAAGTACAACCACAAACATAGAAAAAAAAATCTATTTTATAGCGATATATTGGGGGGGACATTTTGATCATCGTTGAGTACTGAGGGGGATGGTTGAGAAATGTGACGTCACATCAAAATTCTCAACTTTAAATAACTGTAGAGAACGCGTTCTACTTAATTAAATAGACTTTTTAATGTTTTCTCCTACAACATCAGAGTGACAATATTTTAAAGCGATTTGAAGCATGTTTTTTTTTTGGGGGAGGGCTGACGAACGAGCTTGAAAAGGGGATAAAGGGGATGAGGATGCGTTGGGGGTAAGAGACCCCGTTACCTGAGGCTTGCCGTCCTCTACTTTGACAGTGCCCAGCGGCAGGGGTAGCAGCAGCAGCACCATCCTAGTGAGGTACAGCTCCCTCATTTTGTTGACAGCAAAAAATGATAGCCACACCACCTACACGTCAGACACAGAGGAATGCATATACACAGTCACACGTGACTTACACGTCTATACTTATTCATACATTCATGATGTAGTGAAAAAGTTTCCTAAATTCATCACACGGGCTGTGTCACTGTGTCACTGTGTCTCTGTGTGTGTCTCTGTGTGTGTCACTGTGTGTGTCACTGTGTGTGTGTGTGTGTCACTGTGTGTGTCACTGTGTGTGTGTGTGTGTCACTGTGTGTCACTGTGTGTGTGTCACTGTGTGTCACTGTGTGTGTGTCACTGTGTGTCACTGTGTGTGTGTCACTGTGTGTGTGTCACTGTGTGTGTCACTGTGTGTCACTGTGTGTGTCACTGTGTGCCACTGTGTGTGTGTGTGTCACTGTGTGTGTCACTGTGTGTCACTGTGTGTGTCACTGTGTGTGTCACTGTGTGTCTCTGTGTGTGTCTCTGTGTGTGTCACTGTGTGTGTCACTGTGTGAGTCACTGTGGGGGGGTGGGGGGAGCCCCCCCAGGAGGCCTCCGGCAGCAGCAGCAGTACAACCCGTGTCACCTGCAGGGTACGTGCACCTAGCCTGGCACAGCAGCAGTACAACCCGTGTCACCTGCAGGGTCTGTGCACCTAGCCTGGCACAGCAGCAGTACAACCCGTGTCACCTGCAGGGTCTGTGCACCTAGCCTGGCACAGCAGCAGTACAACCCGTGTCACCTGCAGGGTCTGTGCACCTAGCCTGGCACAGCAGCAGTACAACCCGTGTCACCTGCAGGGTACGTGCACCCAGCCTGGCACAGCAGCAGTACAACCCGTGTCACCTGCAGGGTACGTGTACCCAGTCTGGCACAGCAGCAGTACAACCCGTGTCACCTGCAGGGTCTGTGCACCTAGCCTGGCACAAGCGCTGCGGTGACGTCACCACCACTTAGTGGTTGTGGTAGTGATGGGTGGGGTGGTGATGATGTTGGTGATGTTTGTGATCATGTTGATGGTGTTGGTGGTTGATGGTGTTGATGTTGGTGGTGATGGTGCTGATGCTGCTGGTAATGGTGGTGCTGGTGATGATGGTAGTGATGATAGTGGTGATGGTGGTGATGGTGGTGATGGTGGTGGTGATGGTGATGATGTTGGTGATGTTTGTGATCATGTTGTTGATGGTGTTGGTGGTTGATGGTGTTGATGTTGGTGATGTTGATGTTAGTGGTGATGGTGCTCATGGTGGTGATGATGGTGGTGATGGTGCTCATGGTGGTGATGATGGTGGTGATGGTGGTGATGATGATGGTGGTGATGGTGATGATGATGGTGGTGTTGGTGGTGATGATGATGGTGGTGATGGTGATGATGATGTTGATGGTGTCGTAAAGCACGACGACGCCTCCTCAGACCTCCGAAACGCACACGCACAACGACAAAGATCCCCCGTGTAGCCTGTAACAGACTGTAGGGGCAAGTGTTGTTAGCGAGCACCTATGAAGGCCGGCACGGTACACGAGGGGGTGGGTGACCAGCACCACGCCAGGTCACCTTTGTGTCCCGAGTGGCGAAGTTTATACACCCCACCAGGTACTAACTTGAGGCTGAGGCGACCTAGGGGAGGCCCAGGACCGGTTTCACTGGTGTTAGCTGTGAGCTGGAATCAAACTCGGGTGGCCGGGTTCGTAGCGCAGCACGCTAACCACTGCGCCACCGCCCGCCATACACTCCCCCACCACCACATGCAGCACACACACACACATACACCTGCAGTGACACACACTCTTAACACGCATCTCCCCCACGGTACACACACTCCTCGATACAAAGATCCCCCGTGTAGCCTTAACAGACTGTTGGGGCAAGTGCTGCTGTTAGCGAGTAGCAGCACCTATGAAGGCCGACACTGTGGCACACGAGGGGGTGGGTGGCTAGCACCACGCGCGGCCTCCTGTGTCTCCCTCGTGGCGATGTTTACACGCCGCGCCGAGTACTCGGTTGAGGCTGAGTCGACCTAGGGGGGGGGGCAGTGTGGGGATCGGTGGCGCAGCGATTAGCGCGCTGCGCCGAGTTGAATTCCCACTCACGACGGACAACACTGGCTCATGTTTGAACCGATCCTGCGCCTCCCTTAGATTGTCATCATCACCACCATCATCACCATCATCATCACCATCATCACCATCATCACCATCATCATCACCATCATCATCATCATCACCATCATCATCACCATCATCACCATCATCACCATCATCGCCATCATCACCACCATCACCACCATCATCACCATCATCACCACCATCACCACCATCACCATCATCACCACCATCACCATCATCACCATCATCATCACCATCATCACCATCATCACCATCATCATCACCACCATCACCACCATCACCATCATCACCATCATCATCACCATCATCACCATCATCATCACCATCATCACCATCATCACCATCACCACCATCATCATCACCATCATCACCACCATCACCACCATCATCACCATCACCACCACCATCATCATTACCATCATCACCACCATCATCTTCACCATCATCTTCACCATCATCACCACCATCACCACCATCATCATCACCATCATCATCACCATCATCACCACCATCACCACCATCATCACCATCACCACCATTATCATCACCACCACCACAACTACCACCACCACAACTACCACCACCACAACTACCACCACCACAACTACCACAACTACCACAACAACCACCAAAACCACAACAACCACCACAACCAACAACAGCGGATTACCTCATGGCCTGGCGCTGCCGACGGCACCACGTGACATCGCGCGACTTTCACTTCCTGCCAGGTGAGCGATGACGTCATCCGAGAGCCTGGGCCCCGCCCACAGACTCCGCCCACCTCACCCACTCACTCTCTCACCCACCCATTCTCTCACTCACCAACTTACCAACTCACTCACCAACCCACTCACCCACTCACTCACCCACCCACTCATCTACTCACCCACCCATCTACTCACCCACCCACTCACTCACCCACCCGCTCACCCACTCACCAACTCACTCACTCACTCCCCCACTCACTCACCCACCCGCTCACTCACCCACTCACCCACCCACTCACCCACCCGCTCACTCACCTGCCCACTCACCAACTCACTCACTCCCCCACTCACTCACCCACCCGCTCACTCACCCACCCACTCACCAACTCACTCACTCACCCACTCACCCACCCACCAACTCACTCACCCACCCACCAACTCACTCACTCACCCACCCACTCACTCACCCACTCACTCACCCACCCACCCACTCACCCGTTCACCCACCCACTCACCCACTCACTCACTCACCAACTCAACCACTCACTCACCCACCCACTCACCCACTCACTCACCCACCCACTCGCTCACCCACTCACTCACCCACCCACCAACTCACTCACCCACCCACTCACTCATCCACTCACTCACCCACCCACCCACTCACTCACTCACCCACCCACTCACTCACCCACTCACCCACCCACCCACTCACTCACTCACTCACCCACCCACCCACCCACCCACCCACCCACCCACTCACCCACCCACTCACTCACCCACCCACTCACTCACTCACCCACCCACCCACCCACCAACTCACTCACCCACCCACCAACTCACTCACCCACCCACCAACTCACTCACCCACCCACTCACCCACTCACTCACCAGCTCACCCACTCATCCACCCACCCACCCACTCATTCACCCACCCAACCACTCACCCACCCACTCACGAACTCACTCACCCACTCACTCACCCACCCACCAACTCACTCACCCACCCACCCACTCACTCACCCACCCACCCACCAACTCACCCACCCACTCACCCGCTCACCCACTCACCAACTCACCCACTCACCCACCCACTCACTCACCCACTCACTCACCCACCCACCCACTCACCCGCTCACCCACCCACTCACCCACCCACTCACCCACCCACCAACTCACCCACTCACTCACCCACTCACCCACTCACTGACCCACTCACTCACCCACCAACTCACCCACTCACTCACTCACCAACTCACTCACCAACTCACTCACCAACTCACTCACTCACCCACTCACTCACTCACCCACCAACTCACTCACCCACCCACCAACTCACCCACCCACCAACTCACTCACCCACCCACTCACTCACCCACTCACCCACTCACTCACCAACTCACCCACTCACTCACCAACCCACCCACTCGCTCACCCACTCACTCACCCACCCACCCACTCACTCACCCACCCACCCACCCACCCACCTACCCACCCACCCACTCACTCACCCACCCACCCACTCACCCACCCACCCACTCACCCACCAACTCACCCACTCACCCACCCACCCATCACCCACTAACTCACTCACCCACCCACTCACTCACTCACCCACCCACCCACCCACTCACTCACCCACCCACAAACTCACCCACTCACTCACCCATCCACTCACTCTCTCACCCACTCACCCACTCACCCACCCACTCACAGTAAAGACAAATATCCCCGTGTAGCTTCCATTTGTGGCGATGTTTACTGGCAGTCAACAGCACCATGGTGATGGTGGTGATGATGGTGGTGGTGATGATGATGGTGGTGATGGTGGTGATGGTGATAGTGGTGGTGATGATGGTGGTGATGGTGGTGATGATGGTGGTAGTGGTGGTGATGATGGTGGTGGTGATGATGGTGGTGATGGTGGTAGTGATGATGGTGGTGGTGGTGGTGATGATAGCGGTAGTGGTGGTGATGATGGTGGTGGTGATGATGGTGGTGATGATGGTGGTAGTGATGGTGGTAGTGATGGTGGTGATGATGATGGTGGTGGTGATGGTGGTGGTGGTGATGATGGCGGATGTGGTGGTGGTGATGGCGGATGTGGTGGTGATGGTGGTAATGATGGTGATGTTGATGATGTTGGTGGTGATAGTGATGGTGTTGATGTTGATGTTGGTAGTTCCATCGCGTTCCGCTCCACCCATCCCGGCGTGGTCCGTCCACCCCTCTCCACCCTCCTCACTGCATCGACTCTTCCACCCGCCCCTCCGATGCTCCGTCTCTCTCCCCCAGCAACCAGAAGGTCGCCATAGACCCTCCACCCTGTAATACAACAACGCCACGAACTACAGCCAGTAGGTAACCATGGAGACAGGGCCCGTGTAGGTGACTACAGTCGGTAGGTAACCATGGAGACAGCGCCCTGTGTAGGTGACTACAGGCAGTAGGTAACCATGGAGACAGCGACTGCATAGGTGACTACAGGCAGTAGGTAACCATGGAGACAGCGCCTGAGTGAGTGAGTGACTGACTGAATGACTGAGTGAGTGACTGAGTGAGTGGGTGACTGAGTGAGTGTCTGAGTGAGTGAGTGTCTGAGTGAGTGAGTGTCTGAGTGAGTGACTGAGTGAGTGACTGAGTGAGTGAGTGAGTGACTGAGCAAGTGACTGAGTGAGTGGGTGACTAAGTGAATGACTGAGTGAGTGACTGAATGAGTGTCTGAGTGACTGAGTGAGTGTCTGAGTGAGTGAGTGTCTGAGTGAGTGACTGAGTGAGTGAGTGACTGACTGAGTGACTGAGTGACTGAGTGAGTGACTGAGTGAGTGACTGACTGAGTGACTGAGTGAGTGACTGACTGAGTGTCTGAGTGAGTGAGTGACTAAGTGAGTGAGTGACTGAGTGAGTGACAGAGTGGGTGAGTGAGTGAGTGAGTGACTGAGTGACTGAGAAGAGTGAGTGTCTGAGTGAGTGAGTGACTGAGTGAGTGTCTGACTGAGTGACTGAGTGAGTGTCTGACTGATTGACTGAGTGAGTTAGTGTCTGAGTGAGTGACTGAGTGAGTGAGTGTCTGAGTGAGTGAGTGACTGAGTGAGTGAGTGAGTGACTGAGTCAGTAGGTAGTCATGGAGACAGCGCCCTGTGTAGGTAACTACGCTTGCTAGCCATTGAGTGAGTGAGTGACTGAGTGAGTGACTGAGTGAGTGACCGAGTGACTGAGTGAGTGACTGAGTGAGTGTCTGAGTGAGTGACTGAGTAAGTGACTGAGTCAGTAGGTAGTCATGGAGACAGCGCCCTGTGTAGGTGACTTGCTAGCCACTGGTCACTGTCACGGTCACCTCCATGTCCAGCTCCCCGCGTGGTTCCAGATCAAAGTCGCCGCTCTCTTCAAGAACCGCCTTGGTGGAGGCTGACACGTGGATCTTGAGAGCTGTGGAGAGAAAACAACAACAACAACATCACTGGAAGGATCATGAGAGCTGTGGAGAGAAAACAACAACAACAACATCACTGGAAGGACGTTCTTACTAACGAGTTTATATGATTAATAACCAGTTTATATTGTTAGTAACGAGTTTATATTGTTAGTAACGAGTTTATATTGTTAGTGACGAGTTTATATTGTTAGTAACGAGTTTATATTGTTAATAACGAGTTTATATTGTTAGTAACGAGTTTATATTGTTAATAACAAGTTTATATTGTTAATGACGAGTTTATATTGTTAATAACGAGTTTATATTGTTAGTAACGAGTTTATATTGTTAGTAACGAGTTTATATTGTTAGTGACGAGTTCATATTGTTAATAACGAGTTTATATTGTTAATAACGAGTTTATATTGTTAGTAACGAGTTTATATTGTTAATAACGAGTTTATATTGTTAGTAAAGAGTTTATATTGTTATTAACGAGTTTATATTGTTAGTAACGAGTTTATATTGTTAGTAACGAGTTTATTTTGTTATTAACGAGTTTATATTGTTAGTAACGAGTTTATATTTTTAATAGCGAGTTTATATTGTTAGTAACGAGTTTATATTGTTAGTAACGAGTTTATATTGTTAGTGACGAGTTTATATTGTTAGTAAGGAGTTTATATTGTTAGTAACGAGTTTATATTGTTAGTGACGAGTTTATATTGTTAATAACGAGTTTATATTGTTAGTAACGAGTTTATATTGTTAGTAACGAGTTTATATTGTTAGTAACGAGTTTATATTGTTAGTGACGAGTTTATATTGTTAATAACGAGTTTATATTGTTAGTAACGAGTTTGTATTGTTAATAACCAGTTTATATTGTTAGTAACGAGTTTATATTGTTAGTAACGAGTTTATATTGTTAGTAACGAGTTTATATTGTTAATAACGAGTTTATATTGTTAATAACGAGTTTATATTGTTAATAACCAGTTTATATTGTTAGTGACGAGTTTATATTGTTATTAACGAGTTTATATTGTTAGTGACGAGTTTATATTGTTATTAACGAGTTTATATTGTTAGTAACGAGTATATATTGTTAGTAACGAGTTTATATTGTTAGTAACGAGTTTATATTGTTAATAACGAGTTTATATTGTTAATAACCAGTTTATATTGTTAGTGACAAGTTTATATTGTTATTAACGAGTTTATATTGTTAGTGACGAGTTTATATTGTTATTAACGAGTTTATATTGTTAGTAACGAGTTTATATTGTTAGTAACGAGTTTATATTGTTAGTAACGAGTTTATATTGTGAATAACGAGTTTATATTGTTAATAACCAGTTTATATTGTTAGTGACGAGTTTATATTGTTAGTAACGAGTTTATATTGTTAATAACCAGTTTATATTGTTAATAACCAGTTTATATTGTTAGTGACGAGTTTATATTGTTATTAACGAGTTTATATTGTTAATAACCAGTTTGTATTGTTAGTGAAGTATTGGAAAATGACGGCAGGAAACTCCTTGACGGGAACACACTTATTTTATTAAATCTTGACTTGTAACAATACAACGCGTGGCCTCTCTTCTTCACAATGCGCTTCTCTTGACTCTGGATTCTGTGCTGCCGGCTCTCTGTGCCTCGTGTAGACTCCGCGCCTCGGCTACACTCCTCTCTCGCCTCGTGTAGACTCTGCGCCTCTGCTACACTCTCCACTCGCCTCGTGTAGACTTTGCATCTCTCTCTCTGGCTACACCGTATGTATACTCGGCTCGTGTAGACCTTCCTCTCTCTCTGGCTACACCGTATGCATACTCGGCTCGTGTAGACCGTTCTCTCTCGCTGGCTACACACTATACATTACTCAGCTCGTGTAGACCGTTCTCTCTCGCTGGCTACACACTATACGTTACTCAGCTCGTGTAGACCGTTCTCTCTCGCTGGCTACACACTATACATTACTCAGCTCGTGTAGACCGTTCTCTCTCGCTGGCTACACACTATACATTACTCAGCTCGTGTAGACCGTTCCCTCTCGCTGGCTACACACTATACATTACTCAGCTCGTGTAGACCGTTCTCTCTCGCTGGCTACACACTTATACCTTACTCTCCTCTACTCTCCATTACTCTCCATTACTCTCCTCTCCGGGCTCTATCTCTGCACCTTCGTCTTCCTTTCTTAGATGGTTCCACTTCTGCCCCTGCTCCTCTGTGCATCACCTTATATACCCCTTCTTCCCGGGAGACGGAGCGGATGCGGACCTCAACGTCGGCACCGCTCCTCAGTTACCCAATCCCCACGCGCTATCCCTACGATCCGGTTCCGCTCAGCGCGTGTTTCCACTCCCCGACCAATCACACCGCGCTGCTACCCGATCACTCCCTCTGGGCGCGTCACCGGCACACAGCCAATCAGCAGCACTACCCCCACCCGCGCACTGACGCCTGCTCCTCCCCGTCAGCGCGCGTCACCACACACACACCCGTACATACGCGCTGGCACACGACATATACACCCAGCGCGTATCACCACTACATCACCCCCTCCCACATAGCTCGCAGCCGGCCCGGCTGCTAACAACAACCAACCGCGACGATAAAACGACAACCAACAAAAAAAAAATCCCGTAACCCCCCGAGTGTGCCCCGTAACATAACACAACAACAACAACAACAAGAATAACTATGTACAGATTGACAATGAACCCGAAAAGTCAACAATAACACGATACGAGCAAATTCGAAACGAACGCGCCCCACGTCCCTGCGACTACACGCAGTGACGAGGCGCTCCAACTGCCCCGACTCCTCACGAGGCAGGTCATGCAAAGTAGCACGACCTGGCGCGAGTCCGTCTGGCTGGTCCATCGTATGGGGCGGGACACTGACGACCGTCCGGCGGTTCCGGCTGCTCCAGACGGCGCGGAACGGGCCTGAAAGGGCCGGCCCCGCCGCGGAGATCCGGCCGCCGGTGATCGGCAGCTGTCAGTTCCGAGACACCTGGGAGCAGATCAGGCGAAAATACGTGTGGATCAGGCAGAGACATTTCCCCCTCTGGGTCGCCGGTCACGTCACACGCCCGGCCATCACGACACAAGGGGAGGCCATATGGAGGCGAGAACGGTTTCAGTCGGGAGGGGTGAACGTACCACCGGCGCTTTCCCCACTTTATCTGAACGCACTGGGGCCGTGCAACGCGCACGACCTCCACGGGTCCCCTCCACGGTCTCAACAATTTAGGCGACGTAGCCAAGGGTGCCTGAGGGCAATGCAGCCAGGCCCTGTCACCTGGTTTCCATTCGTGCATGGACACCTTCCGTGCCCGCAACCGTTCATTAGCAATTTGGCGAGCCCGCGAATTAAGCCGCGCGGCCTCCCTCGCCTCTGTCAGCTTGTGAATATTAAACTTAATATGTTCTGCCAAATTAGAATTAGTTCGTGGAGCGGACAGGCCAAGTTGCGTTTCTATTGGCGGGTCAGCTTCCCGACCGTACATCAAATAGAATGGGGAAAACCCCGTAGCTGCATGGGGGGCCATTCTATACGCGGCAAGGACTCCCGGGACCTGCAGGTCCCAATCTACATGTGCCTCGCACACCTGCTGGCACAGCATGGAAGTCAAGGTTTTGTGGAGTCTCTCCACCATCCCGTCAGTCTGCGGGTGGTACGGGGAGGTACGCACCTTCTTGGTACCCAACAGATCGCACACCTCTTGCAACAATTTACTCGAAAATTTTTTACCTTGGTCGGTCAGCAGGCGTTCGGGAGCCCCCTTGTCCAGGACATAGCCCTGGACGAAGGCATCCGTCACAGCCGCTGCCGACTGGTTAGCGAGAGGCCACGCCATAGGCCATCGGGTAAAGTATTCGACCCCCACTAACAAATATTTATTCCCTCTCGGCGTGACTGGGAAGGGCCCCAAAATATCGAGTGCAACGAGCTCGTTGGTACGCGAGACCTGAATAGATTGCAGCGGTGGATTAGCTGCCACGGCCGGTGGTTTACGCCTGGCGCACTCAACGCACCCCTTCAGAATATGCACCACATCACTTCCCATTCCCGGCCAGTAATAGTCACGCTGAAGCAGGGCAAGCGTCTTGTTAACTCCCAAGTGCAAGAGGCGTTCGTGTGCCGCCAAGACAACCCTCCCCCTCACAGCGGAAGGCACCACGAGTGCGTTCCGCCGGGACAAACTGTCCCATTTCAATAACACGCCCCGCTCAAGTACATAGGAGCCGGTACGCTCCTGGTCCCCCTCGGGACCCCCAACCTTGCGGCGCAATGCTAGCAGCGAGCTGTCCGCCATCTGGAGGCGGCCCCATTCGCTGAGCGACAGCGAGAGCAGCGAGTCCCGACCCTGAGAGGCAGTGGAATCATCCCCGATCGGTGCGCCCGCTGTCGCAGCCAGTGCCCCCATCTCCCCCGCAAGCGTCGGTTTACAGCGCGCCGATCCCGACAAACACGCGCATTCATCACAAGGCAACAACCGCGACAAGCAATCGGCATTCGTGTGTCGCAACCCCTTACGGTACGTAGTCGTAAACTGATAGTCCTGGAGGACTTCCAACCAACGCGACAACTGGCCCGAGGGCTGGGCGACCCTCAATGAATACTGTAGCGCCGCGTGGTCCGTTCGGACTGTAAAGTGACGACCATAAAGATATGGCCTAAACTGCTGCACAAAAAAAACAATGGCAAGCAGCTCGCGACGGGTGACACAGTAGCGCTGCTCCGCCGGAGACAACACCCTACTACCGTAGGCGACAACTCTTTCGACACCCCCAACGACTTGGGATAGCACGCCCCCAATGCCCGTGTTGCTAGCATCCGTGTCCAGCAAAAAGGGACTGGCAAAATCGGGATAACACAAGGGTGGGGCACCCACCAAGGCGTCCCGGAGGGAGCGAAACGCGGCCTCCTCCTCCGGTCCCCATTTGAACTTCACTCCCTTCGCCGTTAGAGCGTGCAAGGGTTTTGCAATAGTGGCGAAGTGCTCAACGAACCGCCGATAATAAGAAGCAAACCCGATGAAACTACGCACGTCGGAAACGGACGTAGGTGTCGGCCACGAACCGACACAATCCGTCTTCGCGGGATCGGTGGAGATCCCCGAAGAATCGACAATGTGACCCAAGTATCTAACGGACCTACGAAGGAGGTGACATTTGGCCGGTTTAAATTTCAACTTAGCCGATCGCATTCGCAAGAACACCCCTCTCAATCGCCGGAGGTGTTCCTCAAACGTTTTACTGAAAACAATGACATCGTCCATATAAATCAAGCATGTATCCCACTGTAAGCCCGACAAAACCAACTCCATAAGTTGCTGAAACGTCGCTGGAGAGGAGTGAAGTCCCATGGGTAACCGGTTAAACTGGAACAGCCCCCCTGGAGTCCGAAATGCTGTCTTAGGTTTCGACTCTTCGTCGAGCGGCAACTGCCAAAACCCCGATAACAAATCAAGAGTCGAAAAATATCGCGCACCAGACAATGCATCGAGGGACTCATCCATCCTGGGGAGCGGATACGCGTCAGCCACAGAGATCTTATTCAGGCGACGGAAATCAACGCAGAATCGCAGGGACCCGTCCTGCTTCTTAACCAGCACAATAGGCGCTCCCCACGGGCTAGAGGAGGGCGAAATAATATCGGCTTCTAGCATATCGTTAACAGCCGACTGAACATGTTCCTTCTCCACGGGACTCAGTCGGAAGGGATTTAGCCTGACCGGCGCCGCATCGCCCGTTTCAATGTGATGGTGCAACAAATCCGTGCACCCAATGTCATACTTATGTTTACTGAATACATCAGAGAATTCAATGAGCAACTCGCGCAGCGCACCCAACTGCGCCGCCGACAAATCGTCCGAGGCGGCACATAACGAATGGACCCACTCAAGGTCTTCCCTTGGCTCAACGTTCCGCGCGGGGCTCGAGCCCACCTGCGCAACCAACCCATCATCCCCAGGGACCTGCGCCGCGTGAGCCAGCACGGTGCCCTGCGGAATGACAGCTGGTCGCGACCCCGCGTTCAAAACCATCACAAACGGATCCCTGTCAGCCCGCACCAAAGTGTGAGCCACCGATAAATCAAGACCCCCGACAGCCTTGTTAGAAGGACCCAAAAGCATACTCTGTCCCGAAGCCTCCCTCACCCATGGTTTCCGCAACCGGAGGGGAATCAACATCTGTGAACCCGGGGGCACTTGCACTGTCTGCGTCGCCACCGCTTGTATCGTAGCGCACGCCGTCCGAATGTCAGTAGGGCCCGTCAAAAATGAAATCCGGCGACCCGATGGCAGTTCAATGCATCGTTGATCGATAAGAATTTTAATGGGCATTTTAGCCAAAAAGTCAGTGCCCAAAAGACACGGAACTGCCAAAGAAGACGAAACGAAAACGGGTCCCGACAATTTGATATCTCCAATGCAAATGGACGCCCTAACCTGACCGATAATGCCCAACGATCCCCCATTAGCGGCGTAAAATGGCACATCCACTGGAAGCAGCGGACGACATTGGACCGGAAGAATATTATAAATGAGGTCCGATATAATAGTTGCTGATGCCCCCGTGTCCACTAACACCCTAATCTCAACCCCATCAATAGATCCCGTAACAACGGACGAACCCGCCGAAGCAGCCACAATTCTATGCCCCAATTCCGCCCATTCAATGTCTCCCTGGTCCCGGCCGAACCCCCCTCGCCGAACCGAATCCCCGAACCTTAACCGGCCCTCCTCCGCCGCAACGCGGCGTCCCATGTGTGCCGAATAAACAGGCCGAGCGTGTGAGGTGCCGCGACTTGCCGGGGATTGTAGAGATGACTTGGGCTCTCGGTCGTCGTCCAGCCGAGCTCCCATGGCGCGCTGCCGCGGAGCGCGGCACCCGGACGCCACGTGGCCCCGGAGGCCGCAGTTATAGCACGTGACGAGGGTCGGAGTAGATCTTGGTTGCTCCGACTTTCGGCCCGATCGCAGAGGCGACCGGGCCCCCGGCCTCCAGTCCCCTGGTCGTCCCGTGGCGAACGCCTCCTCTCGTGGGCTGACGACTTGGGGTTCGGCGACCACCAAACCCGGGGCTGCGACGACAGCAGCGTTGCAACCAACGCCTTGCTTCCGTTGTAGGGCCTCGTGCGCTTGAATACTCGTGGCGACTCTCAAAGAAGAAATATCAATCTCGTCAGCTGTGTTGATAGGGACCCCCAGGTCCTGCGCCAACTTGAGCAGCTGCTCCAAAACCATCGCGTCTTGGCCCTCCTCGTCCATCCGAGGGAACGCAGCATCAGCAAGAGCCAGCAACGCCGTGCGATAGGCCAGCGCGGTCTCCGTGGCCGCTTTCCGTCTTGCGTAGAACTGATGGCGGCACGTAGAGGGAGGCCCGTAGACCCTGGCCAACAAACCCAGCGCATCCTTCAGCGTGGAGCGGTCCGACTTCCGTGCAGCCCTGAAGGCCGCGAGCGCATCGTCGTCCAGCATGGCGGGCAATGCCCGCAGCGCCGTAGCATCGGACCACGCTGACATCTCTTGATGCGCCAAAAACCTTCGCTGAAATTGGCCCCAGTCTCCGCCTTCCGCCTTGAAGGCTGACAACGTGGGCAGGCGCTGCTGAAAAATGAAGTCATCCGCCTCGTGGTTCCTCTCCGCCTGTCCGTCGGTGTCTAAGATGGCGGCTCCAGCAGCAGACGTAAGATGGCGGACCCCCTCGCGCGCTGATGACGTCGATGCGCGCGCTTGGGAACCCACCACCACGTGGCGCTCGCCGTTCCCGCCAAAAGTAGGCCCAGGCGCAATGGCGGGAATCCCCCATTCGTTTTGGCGGGAATCTGCGGGGCGACCTTGTAAAATGTCCCCCACCGTCCCCGCTCCTCCCGACGAGCTGATCTCCGCCAAGATGGACGCGGCGGCGAGCAGCAGCTCCGCCAGTCGGGAGTGCGCCTCACGAAGCCCGGCGTCTGTCCCCGGTCGCTCGGCCGGCGCCGTCGACGGACCCTGCAGCGTGGGCAAGTCCTCTTCCTCACCCCCCGCCACCAGCGGCCCCGAGTCGTCCAGGTCTTCCTCGCGGTCAATCCCGTGGGTCCTACGGGTCTTCCTCGTCTCCATACTTGGAAGCCCGTTTCACTTCTGACGCCAGATGAAGTATTGGAAAATGACGGCAGGAAACTCCTTGACGGGAACACACTTCTTTTATTAAATCTTGACTTGTAACAATACAACGCGTGGCCTCTCTTCTTCACAATGCGCTTCTCTTGACTCTGGATTCTGTGCTGCCGGCTCTCTGTGCCTCGTGTAGACTCCGCGCCTCGGCTACACTCCTCTCTCGCCTCGTGTAGACTCTGCGCCTCTGCTACACTCTCCACTCGCCTCGTGTAGACTTTGCATCTCTCTCTCTGGCTACACCGTATGCATACTCGGCTCGTGTAGACCTTCCTCTCTCTCTGGCTACACCGTATGCATACTCGGCTCGTGTAGACCGTTCTCTCTCGCTGGCTACACACTATACATTACTCAGCTCGTGTAGACCGTTCTCTCTCGCTGGCTACACACTATACGTTACTCAGCTCGTGTAGACCGTTCTCTCTCGCTGGCTACACACTATACATTACTCAGCTCGTGTAGACCGTTCTCTCTCGCTGGCTACACACTATACATTACTCAGCTCGTGTAGACCGTTCCCTCTCGCTGGCTACACACTATACATTACTCAGCTCGTGTAGACCGTTCTCTCTCGCTGGCTACACACTTATACCTTACTCTCCTCTACTCTCCATTACTCTCCATTACTCTCCTCTCCGGGCTCTATCTCTGCACCTTCGTCTTCCTTTCTTAGATGGTTCCACTTCTGCCCCTGCTCCTCTGTGCATCACCTTCTTCCCGGGAGACGGAGCGGATGCGGACCTCAACGTCGGCACCGCTCCTCAGTTACCCAATCCCCACGCGCTATCCCTACGATCCGGTTCCGCTCAGCGCGTGTTTCCACTCCCCGACCAATCACACCGCGCTGCTACCCGATCACTCCCTCTGGGCGCGTCACCGGCACACAGCCAATCAGCAGCACTACCCCCACCCGCGCACTGACGCCTGCTCCTCCCCGTCAGCGCGCGTCACCACACACACACCCGTACATACGCGCTGGCACACGACATATACACCCAGCGCGTATCACCACTACATCAGTAACGAGTTTATATTGTTAATAACGAGTTTATATTGTTAATAACCAGTTTATATTGTTAGTAACGAGTTTATATTGTTAGTAACGAGTTTATATTGTTAGTGACGAGTTTATATTGTTAATGACGAGTTTATATTGTTAGTGACGAGTTTATATTGTTAGTAACGAGTTTATATTGTTAGTAACGAGTTTATATTGTTAATGACGAGTTTATATTGTTAGTAACGAGTTTATATTGTTAATAACCAGTTTATATTGTTAGTAACGAGTTTATATTGTTAGTAACGAGTTTATATTGTTAGTAACGAGTTTATATTGTTAATAACGAGTTTGTATTGTTAGTAACGAGTTTATATTGTTAATAACGAGTTTATATTGTTAATAACCAGTTTATATTGTTAGTAACGAGTTTATATTGTTAGTAACGAGTTTATATTGTTAGTGACGAGTTTATATTGTTAGTGACGAGTTTATATTGTTAGTAACGAGTTTATATTGTTAGTAACGAGTTTATATTGTTAATGATGAGTTTATATTGTTAGTAACGAGTTTATATTGTTAGTAACGAGTTTATATTGTTAATGACGAGTTTATATTGTTAGTGACGAGTTTATATTGTTAGTGACGAGTTTATATTGTTAGTAACGAGTTTATATTGTTAATGACGAGTTTATATTGTTAGTAACGAGTTTATATTGTTAATAACCAGTTTATATTGTTAGTAACGAGTTTATATTGTTAGTAACGAGTTTATATTGTTAGTAACGAGTTTATATTGTTAGTAACGAGTTTATATTGTTAGTAACGAGTTTATATTGTTAGTAACGAGTTTATATTCTTAATAACGAGTTTATATTGTTAGTAACGAGTTTACATTGTTAATAACGAGTTTATATTGTTAGTGACGAGTTTATATTGTTAGTAACGAGTTTATATTGTTAATAACGAGTTTATATTGTTAATGACGAGTTTATATTGTTAGTAACGAGTTTATATTGTTAGTAACGAGTTTATATTGTTAGTAACGAGTTTATATTGTTAGTAACGAGTTTATATTGTCAGTAACGAGTTTATATTGTTAATAACGAGTTTATATTGTTAATAACGAGTTTATATTGTTAATAACCCGCTTATATTGTTAGTGACGAGTTTATATTGTTAGTGACGAGTTTATATTGTTAGTAACCAGTTTATATTGTTAGTAACGAGTTTATATTGTTAGTAACGAGTTTATATTGTTAGTAACGAGTTTATATTGTTAGTAACGAGTTTATATTGTCAGTAACGAGTTTATATTGTTAATAACGAGTTTATATTGTTAATAACGAGTTTATATTGTTAATAACCCGCTTATATTGTTAGTGACGAGTTTATATTGTTAGTGACGAGTTTATATTGTTAGTGACGAGTTTATATTGTTAGTAACCAGTTTATATTGTTAGTAACGAGTTTATATTGTTAGTAACGAGTTTATATTGTTAGTAACGAGTTTATATTGTTAGTAACGAGTTTATATTGTTAATAACGAGTTTATATTGTTAGTAACGAGTTTATATTGTTAGTAACGAGTTTATATTGTTATTAACGAGTTTATATTGTTAGTAACGAGTTTATATTGTTAGTAACGAGTTTATATTGTTAGTAACGAGTTTATATTGTTAGTAACGAGTTTATATTGTTAATAACGAGTTTATATTGTTAGTGACGAGTTTATATTGTTAGTAACGAGTTTATATTGTTAGTAAAGAGTTTATATTGTTAATAACGAGTTTATATTGTTAGTGACGAGTTTATATTGTTAGTAACGAGTTTATATTGTTAATAACGAGTTTATATTGTTAATAACGAATTCATATTGTTAGTAACGAGTTCATATTGTTATTAACGAGTTTATATTGTTAATAACGAGTTTATATTGTTAATAACGAGTTTATATTGTTAGTAACGAGTTGATATTGTTAATAACGAGTTTATATTGTTAGTAAAGAGTTTATATTGTTAATAACGAGTTTATATTGTTAGTAACGAGTTTATATTGTTAGTAACGAGTTTATATTGTTAATAACGAGTTTATATTGTTAGTAACGAGTTTATATTGTTAGTAACGAGTTTATATTGTTAGTAACGAGTTTATATTGTTAATAACGAGTTTATATTGTTAGTGACGAGTTTGTATTGTTAGTAACGAGTTTATATTGTTACTAAAGAGTTTATATTGTTAATAACGAGTTTATATTGTTAGTGACGAGTTTATATTGTTAGTAACGAGTTTATATTGTTAATAACGAGTTTATATTGTTAATAACCAGTTTATATTGTTAGTGACGAGTTTATATTGTTATTAACGAGTTTATATTGTTAGTAACGAGTTTATATTGTTAGTAACGAGTTTATATTGTTAGTGACGAGTTTATATTGTTAGTAACGAGTTTATATTGTTAGTAAAGAGTTTATATTGTTAATAACGAGTTTATATTGTTAGTGACGAGTTTATATTGTTAGTAACGAGTTTATATTGTTAATAACGAGTTTATATTGTTAATAACGAATTCATATTGTTAGTAACGAGTTCATATTGTTATTAACGAGTTTATATTGTTAATAACGAGTTTATATTGTTAATAACGAGTTTATATTGTTAGTAACGAGTTGATATTGTTAATAACGAGTTTATATTGTTAGTAAAGAGTTTATATTGTTAATAACGAGTTTATATTGTTAGTAACGAGTTTATATTGTTAGTAACGAGTTTATATTGTTAATAACGAGTTTATATTGTTAGTAACGAGTTTATATTGTTAGTAACGAGTTTATATTGTTAGTAACGAGTTTATATTGTTAATAACGAGTTTATATTGTTAGTGACGAGTTTGTATTGTTAGTAACGAGTTTATATTGTTACTAAAGAGTTTATATTGTTAATAACGAGTTTATATTGTTAGTGACGAGTTTATATTGTTAGTAACGAGTTTATATTGTTAATAACGAGTTTATATTGTTAATAACCAGTTTATATTGTTAGTGACGAGTTTATATTGTTATTAACGAGTTTATATTGTTAGTAACGAGTTTATATTGTTAGTAACGAGTTTATATTGTTAGTAACGAGTTTATATTGTTAGTAACGAGTTTATATTGTTAGTGACGAGTTTATATTGTTAATAACGAGTTTATATTGTTAGTGACGAGTTTATATTGTTAGTAACGAGTTTATATTGTTAGTAACGAGTTTATATTGTTAGTAACGAGTTTATATTGTTAGTAACGAGTTTATATTGTTAGTAACGAGTTTATATTGTTAATAACGAGTTCATATTGTTAGTGACGAGTTTATATTGTTAGTAACGAGTTTATATTGTTAGTAAAGAGTTTATATTGTTAATAACAAGTTTATATTGTTAGTGACGAGTTTATTTTGTTAGTAACGAGTTTATATTGTTAATAACGAGTTTATATTGTTAATAACGAGTTTATATTGTTAGTGACGAGTTTATATTGTTATTAACGAGTTTATATTGTTAGTAACGAGTTTATATTGTTAGTAACGAGTTTATATTGTTAGTAACGAGTTTATATTGTTAGTAACGAGTTTATATTGTTAGTGACGAGTTTATATTGTTAGTAACGAGTTTATATTGTTATTAACGAGTTTATATTGTTAGTAACGAGTTTATATTGTTAGTAAAGAGTTTATATTGTTAGTAACGAGTTTATATTGTTAGTGACGAGTTTATATTGTTAGTAACGAGTTTATATTGTTAGTAACGAGTTTATATTGTTAGTAACGAGTTTATATTGTTAGTAACGAGTTTATATTGTTAGTAACGAGTTTATATTGTTAGTGACGAGTTTATATTGTTAATAACGAGTTTATATTGTTGGTGACGAGTTTATATTGTTAGTAACGAGTTTATATTGTTAGTAACGAGTTTATATTGTTAGTAACGAGTTTATATTGTTAGTAACGAGTTTATATTGTTAGTGACGAGTTTATATTGTTAGTAACGAGTTTATATTGTTAATAACGAGTTTATAATGTTAGTGACGAGTTTATATTGTTAGTAACGAGTTTATATTGTTAATAACGAGTTTATATTGTTAATAACCAGTTTATATTGTTAGTGACGAGTTTATATTGTTATTAACGAGTTTATATTGTTAGTGACGAGTTTGTATTGTTAGTAACGAGTTTATATTGTTAATAACGAGTTTATATTGTTAATAACCAGTTTATATTGTTAGTAACGAGTTTATATTGTTAGTAACGAGTTTATATTGTTAGTAACGAGTTTATATTGTTAGTGACGAGTTTATATTGTTAATAACGAGTTTATATTGTTGGTGACGAGTTTATATTGTTAGTAACGAGTTTATATTGTTAGTAACGAGTTTATATTGTTAGCAACGAGTTTATATTGTTAG
This sequence comes from Lampetra planeri, assembly GCF_965212315.1. Lineage (NCBI taxonomy): Eukaryota > Metazoa > Chordata > Hyperoartia > Petromyzontiformes > Petromyzontidae > Lampetra > Lampetra planeri. The sequence goes on from NC_136182.1 coordinate 1,109,583, forward strand.
TGACGAGTTTATATTGTTAGTAACGAGTTTATATTGTTATTAACGAGTTTATATTGTTAGTAACGAGTTTATATTGTTAGTAAAGAGTTTATATTGTTAGTAACGAGTTTATATTGTTAGTGACGAGTTTATATTGTTAGTAACGAGTTTATATTGTTAGTAACGAGTTTATATTGTTAGTAACGAGTTTATATTGTTAGTAACGAGTTTATATTGTTAGTAACGAGTTTATATTGTTAGTGACGAGTTTATATTGTTAATAACGAGTTTATATTGTTGGTGACGAGTTTATATTGTTAGTAACGAGTTTATATTGTTAGTAACGAGTTTATATTGTTAGTAACGAGTTTATATTGTTAGTAACGAGTTTATATTGTTAGTGACGAGTTTATATTGTTAGTAACGAGTTTATATTGTTAATAACGAGTTTATATTGTTAGTGACGAGTTTATATTGTTAGTAACGAGTTTATATTGTTAATAACGAGTTTATATTGTTAATAACCAGTTTATATTGTTAGTGACGAGTTTATATTGTTATTAACGAGTTTATATTGTTAGTGACGAGTTTGTATTGTTAGTAACGAGTTTATATTGTTAATAACGAGTTTATATTGTTAATAACCAGTTTATATTGTTAGTAACGAGTTTATATTGTTAGTAACGAGTTTATATTGTTAGTAACGAGTTTATATTGTTAGTGACGAGTTTATATTGTTAATAACGAGTTTATATTGTTGGTGACGAGTTTATATTGTTAGTAACGAGTTTATATTGTTAGTAACGAGTTTATATTGTTAGTAACGAGTTTATATTGTTAGTAACGAGTTTATATTGTTAGTGACGAGTTTATATTGTTAGTAACGAGTTTATATTGTTAATAACGAGTTTATATTGTTAGTGACGAGTTTATATTGTTAGTAACGAGTTTATATTGTTAATAACGAGTTTATATTGTTAATAACCAGTTTATATTGTTAGTGACGAGTTTCTATTGTTATTAACGAGTTTATATTGTTAGTGACGAGTTTGTATTGTTAGTAACGAGTTTATATTGTTAATAACGAGTTTATATTGTTAATAACGAGTTTATATTGTTAGTGACGAGTTTATATTGTTATTAACGAGTTTATATTGTTAGTAACGAGTTTATATTGTTAGTAACGAGTTTATATTGTTAGTAACGAGTTTATATTGTTAGTAACGAGTTTATATTGTTAGTGACGAGTTTATATTGTTAGTAACGAGTTTATATTGTTATTAACGAGTTTATATTGTTAGTAACGAGTTTATATTGTTAGTAAAGAGTTTATATTGTTAGTAACGAGTTTATATTGTTAGTGACGAGTTTATATTGTTAGTAACGAGTTTATATTGTTAGTAACGAGTTTATATTGTTAGTAACGAGTTTATATTGTTAGTAACGAGTTTATATTGTTAGTAACGAGTTTATATTGTTAGTGACGAGTTTATATTGTTAATAACGAGTTTATATTGTTGGTGACGAGTTTATATTGTTAGTAACGAGTTTATATTGTTAGTAACGAGTTTATATTGTTAGTAACGAGTTTATATTGTTAGTAACGAGTTTATATTGTTAGTGACGAGTTTATATTGTTAGTAACGAGTTTATATTGTTAATAACGAGTTTATATTGTTAGTGACGAGTTTATATTGTTAGTAACGAGTTTATATTGTTAATAACGAGTTTATATTGTTAATAACCAGTTTATATTGTTAGTGACGAGTTTATATTGTTATTAACGAGTTTATATTGTTAGTGACGAGTTTGTATTGTTAGTAACGAGTTTATATTGTTAATAACGAGTTTATATTGTTAATAACCAGTTTATATTGTTAGTAACGAGTTTATATTGTTAGTAACGAGTTTATATTGTTAGTAACGAGTTTATATTGTTAGTGACGAGTTTATATTGTTAATAACGAGTTTATATTGTTGGTGACGAGTTTATATTGTTAGTAACGAGTTTATATTGTTAGTAACGAGTTTATATTGTTAGCAACGAGTTTATATTGTTAGTGACGAGTTTATATTGTTAGTAACGAGTTTATATTGTTATTAACGAGTTTATATTGTTAGTAACGAGTTTATATTGTTAGTAAAGAGTTTATATTGTTAGTAACGAGTTTATATTGTTAGTGACGAGTTTATATTGTTAGTAACGAGTTTATATTGTTAGTAACGAGTTTATATTGTTAGTAACGAGTTTATATTGTTAGTAACGAGTTTATATTGTTAGTAACGAGTTTATATTGTTAGTGACGAGTTTATATTGTTAATAACGAGTTTATATTGTTGGTGACGAGTTTATATTGTTAGTAACGAGTTTATATTGTTAGTAACGAGTTTATATTGTTAGTAACGAGTTTATATTGTTAGTAACGAGTTTATATTGTTAGTGACGAGTTTATATTGTTAGTAACGAGTTTATATTGTTAATAACGAGTTTATATTGTTAGTGACGAGTTTATATTGTTAGTAACGAGTTTATATTGTTAATAACGAGTTTATATTGTTAATAACCAGTTTATATTGTTAGTGACGAGTTTATATTGTTATTAACGAGTTTATATTGTTAGTGACGAGTTTGTATTGTTAGTAACGAGTTTATATTGTTAATAACGAGTTTAAATTGTTAATAACCAGTTTATATTGTTAGTAACGAGTTTATATTGTTAGTAACGAGTTTATATTGTTAGTAACGAGTTTATATTGTTAGTGACGAGTTTATATTGTTAATAACGAGTTTATATTGTTGGTGACGAGTTTATATTGTTAGTAACGAGTTTATATTGTTAGTAACGAGTTTATATTGTTAGTAACGAGTTTATATTGTTAGTAACGAGTTTATATTGTTAGTGACGAGTTTATATTGTTAGTAACGAGTTTATATTGTTAATAACGAGTTTATATTGTTAGTGACGAGTTTATATTGTTAGTAACGAGTTTATATTGTTAATAACGAGTTTATATTGTTAATAACCAGTTTATATTGTTAGTGACGAGTTTATATTGTTATTAACGAGTTTATATTGTTAGTGACGAGTTTGTATTGTTAGTAACGAGTTTATATTGTTAATACCGAGTTTATATTGTTAATAACCAGTTTATATTGTTAGTAACGAGTTTATATTGTTAGTAACGAGTTTATATTGTTAGTAACGAGTTTATATTGTTAATAACGAGTTTATATTGTTAGTAACGAGTTTATATTGTTAATGACGAGTTTATATTGTTAGTGACGAGTTTATATTGTTAGTGACGAGTTTATATTGTTAGTGACGAGTTTATATTGTTAATGACGAGTTTATATTGTTAATGACGAGTTTGTATTGTTAATAACGAGTTTATATGGTTAGTAACGAGTTTATATTGTTAATAACGAGTTTATATTGTCATTAACGAGTTTATATTGTTAGTGACGAGTTTATATTGTTAGTAACGAGTTTATATTGTTAGTGACGAGTTTATATTGTTAGTAACGAGTTTATATTGTTAGTAACGAGTTTATATTGTTATTAACGAGTTTATATTATTAGAAACGAGTTTATATTGTTAATAACGAGTTTGTATTGTTAATGACGAGTTTATGTTGTTAGTAACGAGTTTATATTGTTAGTGACGAGTTTATATTGTTAATAACGAGTTTATATTGTTGGTGACGAGTTTATATTGTTAGTAACGAGTTTATATTGTTAGTAACGAGTTTATATTGTTAGTAACGAGTTTATATTGTTAGTAACGAGTTTATATTGTTAGTGACGAGTTTATATTGTTAGTAACGAGTTTATATTGTTAATAACGAGTTTATATTGTTAGTGACGAGTTTATATTGTTAGTAACGAGTTTATATTGTTCATAACGAGTTTATATTGTTAATAACCAGTTTATATTGTTAGTGACAAGTTTATATTGTTATTAACGAGTTTATATTGTTAGTGACGAGTTTGTATTGTTAGTAACGAGTTTATATTGTTAATACCGAGTTTATATTGTTAATAACCAGTTTATATTGTTAGTAACGAGTTTATATTGTTAGTAACGAGTTTATATTGTTAGTAACGAGTTTATATTGTTAATAACGAGTTTATATTGTTAGTAACGAGTTTATATTGTTAATGACGAGTTTATATTGTTAGTGACGAGTTTATATTGTTAGTGACGAGTTTATATTGTTAGTGACGAGTTTATATTGTTAATGACGAGTTTATATTGTTAATGACGAGTTTGTATTGTTAATAACGAGTTTATATGGTTAGTAACGAGTTTATATTGTTAATAACGAGTTTATATTGTCATTAACGAGTTTATATTGTTAGTGACGAGTTTATATTGTTAGTAACGAGTTTATATTGTTAGTGACGAGTTTATATTGTTAGTAACGAGTTTATATTGTTAGTAACGAGTTTATATTGTTATTAACGAGTTTATATTATTAGAAACGAGTTTATATTGTTAATAACGAGTTTGTATTGTTAATGACGAGTTTATGTTGTTAGTAACGAGTTTATATTGTTGATAACGAGTTTATATTGTTAATGACAAGTTTATATTGTTAGTAACGAGTTTATATTGTTAATAACGAGTTTATATTGTTAGTAACGAGTTTACATTGTTAATAACGAGTTTATATTGGTATTAACGAGTTTATATTGTTAGTAACGAGTTTATATTGTTAATAACGAGTTTATATTGTTAATGACGAGTTTATATTGTTAGTAACGAATTTATATTGTTAGTAACGAGTTTATATTGTTAATAACGAGTTTATATTGTTAATAACCAGTTTATATTGTTAGTAACGAGTTTATATTGTTAGTAACGAGTTTATATTGTTAGTAACGAGTTTATATTGTTAGTAACGAGTTTATATTGTTAATACCGAGTTTATATTGTTAGTAACGAGTTTATATTGTTAATGACGAGTTTATATTGTTAGTGACGAGTTTATATTGTTAGTGACGAGTTTATATTGTTAGTGACGAGTTTATATTGTTAATGACGAGTTTATATTGTTAATGACGAGTTTGTATTGTTAATAACCAGTTTATATGGTTAGTAACGAGTTTATATTGTTAATAACGAGTTTATATTGTCAGTAACGAGTTTATATTGTTAGTGACGAGTTTATATTGTTAGTAACGAGTTTATATTGTTAGTGACGAGTTTATATTGTTAGTAACGAGTTTATATTGTTAGTAACGAGTTTATATTGTTATTAACGAGTTTATATTATTAGAAACGAGTTTATATTGCTAATAACGAGTTTGTATTGTTAATGACGAGTTAATGTTGTTAGTAACGAGTTTATATTGTTGATAACGAGTTTATATTGTTAATGACGAGTTTATATTGTTAGTAACGAGTTTATATTGTTAATAACGAGTTTATATTGTTAGTAACGAGTTTATATTGTTAATAACCAGTTTATATTGTTAGTGACGAGTTTATATTGTTATTAACGAGTTTATATTGTTAGTGACGAGTTTGTATTGTTAGTAACGAGTTTATATTGTTAATACCGAGTTTATATTGTTAATAACCAGTTTATATTGTTAGTAACGAGTTTATATTGTTAGTGACGAGTTTATATTGTTAATAACGAGTTTATATTGTTGGTGACGAGTTTATATTGTTAGTAACGAGTTTATATTGTTAGTAACGAGTTTATATTGTTAGTAACGAGTTTATATTGTTAGTAACGAGTTTATATTGTTAGTGACGAGTTTATATTGTTAGTAACGAGTTTATATTGTTAATAACGAGTTTATATTGTTAGTGACGAGTTTATATTGTTAGTAACGAGTTTATATTGTTAATAACGAGTTTATATTGTTAATAACCAGTTTATATTGTTAGTGACGAGTTTATATTGTTAATAACGAGTTTATATTGTTAGTGACGAGTTTGTATTGTTAGTAACGAGTTTATATTGTTAATACCGAGTTTATATTGTTAATAACCAGTTTATATTGTTAGTAACGAGTTTATATTGTTAGTAACGAGTTTATATTGTTAGTAACGAGTTTATATTGTTAATAACGAGTTTATATTGTTAGTAACGAGTTTATATTGTTAATGACGAGTTTATATTGTTAGTGACGAGTTTATATTGTTAGTGACGAGTTTATATTGTTAGTGACGAGTTTATATTGTTAATGACGAGTTTATATTGTTAATGACGAGTTTGTATTGTTAATAACGAGTTTATATGGTTAGTAACGAGTTTATATTGTTAATAACGAGTTTATATTGTCAGTAACGAGTTTATATTGTTAGTGACGAGTTTATATTGTTAGTAACGAGTTTATATTGTTAGTGACGAGTTTATATTGTTAGTAACGAGTTTATATTGTTAGTAACGAGTTTATATTGTTATTAACGAGTTTATATTATTAGAAACGAGTTTATATTGTTAATAACGAGTTTGTATTGTTAATGACGAGTTTATGTTGTTAGTAACGAGTTTATATTGTTGATAACGAGTTTATATTGTTAATGACGAGTTTATATTGTTAGTAACGAGTTTATATTGTTAATAACGAGTTTATATTGTTAGTAACGAGTTTACATTGTTAATAACGAGTTTATATTGGTAGTAACGAGTTTATATTGTTAGTAACGAGTTTATATTGTTAATAACGAGTTTATATTGTTAATGACGAGTTTATATTGTTAGTAACGAGTTTATATTGTTAGTAACGAGTTTATATTGTTAATAACGAGTTTATATTGTTAATAACCAGTTTATATTGTTAGTAACGAGTTTATATTGTTAGTAACGAGTTTATATTGTTAATACCGAGTTTATATTGTTAGTAACGAGTTTATATTGTTAATGACGAGTTTATATTGTTAGTGACGAGTTTATATTGTTAGTGACGAGTTTATATTGTTAGTGACGAGTTTATATTGTTAATGACGAGTTTATATTGTTAATGACGAGTTTGTATTGTTAATAACGAGTTTATATGGTTAGTAACGAGTTTATATTGTTAATAACGAGTTTATATTGTCAGTAACGAGTTTATATTGTTAGTGACGAGTTTATATTGTTAATAACGAGTTTATATTGTTGGTGACGAGTTTATATTGTTAGTAACGAGTTTATATTGTTAGTAACGAGTTTATATTGTTAGTAACGAGTTTATATTGTTAGTAACGAGTTTATATTGTTAGTGACGAGTTTATATTGTTAGTAACGAGTTTATATTGTTAATAACGAGTTTATATTGTTAGTGACGAGTTTATATTGTTAGTAACGAGTTTATATTGTTAATAACGAGTTTATATTGTTAATAACCAGTTTATATTGTTAGTGACGAGTTTATATTGTTATTAACGAGTTTATATTGTTAGTGACGAGTTTGTATTGTTAGTAACGAGTTTATATTGTTAATACCGAGTTTATATTGTTAATAACCAGTTTATATTGTTAGTAACGAGTTTATATTGTTAGTAACGAGTTTATATTGTTAGTAACGAGTTTATATTGTTAATAACGAGTTTATATTGTTAGTAACGAGTTTATATTGTTAATGACGAGTTTATATTGTTAGTGACGAGTTTATATTGTTAATAACGAGTTTATATTGTTAATAACCAGTTTATATTGTTAGTGACGAGTTTATATTGTTATTAACGAGTTTATATTGTTAGTGACGAGTTTGTATTGTTAGTAACGAGTTTATATTGTTAATACCGAGTTTATATTGTTAATAACCAGTTTATATTGTTAGTAACGAGTTTATATTGTTAGTAACGAGTTTATATTGTTAGTAACGAGTTTATATTGTTAATAACGAGTTTATATTGTTAGTAACGAGTTTATATTGTTAATGACGAGTTTATATTGTTAGTGACGAGTTTATATTGTTAGTGACGAGTTTATATTGTTAGTGACGAGTTTATATTGTTAGTGACGAGTTTATATTGTTAATGACGAGTTTATATTGTTAATGACGAGTTTGTATTGTTAATAACGAGTTTATAAGGTTAGTAACGAGTTTATATTGTTAATAACGAGTTTATATTGTCAGTAACGAGTTTATATTGTTAGTGACGAGTTTATATTGTTAGTAACGAGTTTATATTGTTAGTGACGAGTTTATATTGTTAGTAACGAGTTTATATTGTTAGTAACGAGTTTATATTGTTATTAACGAGTTTATATTATTAGAAACGAGTTTATATTGTTAATAACGAGTTTGTATTGTTAATGACGAGTTTATGTTGTTAGTAACGAGTTTATATTGTTGATAACGAGTTTATATTGTTAATGACGAGTTTATATTGTTAGTAACGAGTTTATATTGTTAATAACGAGTTTATATTGTTAGTAACGAGTTTACATTGTTAATAACGAGTTTATATTGGTAGTAACGAGTTTATATTGTTAGTAACGAGTTTATATTGTTAATAACGAGTTTATATTGTTAATGACGAGTTTATATTGTTAGTAACGAGTTTATATTGTTAGTAACGAGTTTATATTGTTAATAACGAGTTTATATTGTTAATAACCAGTTTATATTGTTAGTAACGAGTTTATATTGTTAGTAACGAGTTTATATTGTTAGTAACGAGTTTATATTGTTAATACCGAGTTTATATTGTTAGTAACGAGTTTATATTGTTAATGACGAGTTTATATTGTTAGTGACGAGTTTATATTGTTAGTGACGAGTTTATATTGTTAGTGACGAGTTTATATTGTTAATGACGAGTTTATATTGTTAATGACGAGTTTGTATTGTTAATAACGAGTTTATATGGTTAGTAACGAGTTTATATTGTTAATAACGAGTTTATATTGTCAGTAACGAGTTTATATTGTTAGTGACGAGTTTATATTGTTAGTAACGAGTTTATATTGTTAGTGACGAGTTTATATTGTTAGTAACGAGTTTATATTGTTAGTAACGAGTTTATATTGTTATTAACGAGTTTATATTATTAGAAACGAGTTTATATTGTTAATAACGAGTTTGTATTGTTAATGACGAGTTTATGTTGTTAGTAACGAGTTTATATTGTTGATAACGAGTTTATATTGTTAATGACGAGTTTATATTGTTAGTAACGAGTTTATATTGTTAATAACGAGTTTATATTGTTAGTAACGAGTTTACATTGTTAATAACGAGTTTATATTGGTAGTAACGAGTTTATATTGTTAGTAACGAGTTTATATTGTTAATAACGAGTTTATATTATTAATGACGAGTTTATATTGTTAGCAACGAGTTTATATTGTTAGTAACGAGTTTATATTGTTAGTAACGAGTTTATATTGTTAGTAACGAGTTTATATTGTTAGTAACGAGTTTATATTGTTAGTAACGAGTTTATATTGTTAGTAACGAGTTTATATTGTTAGTAACGAGTTTATATTGTTAGTAACGAGTTTATATTGTTAATAACGAGTTTATATTGTTAGTAACGAGTTTATATTTTAGTGACGAGTTTATATTGTTAATAACGAGTTTATATTGTTAGTAACGTGGGTGGGTGAGTGGGTGGGTGAGTGGGGTGGGTGAGTGGGTGGGGGGGAGTGGGGCGGGGGGGAGTGGGGCGGGGTGACTGAGTGAGTGAGTGAGTGACTGAGTGAGTGACTGAGTGACTGAGTGACTGAGTGAGTGTCTGAGTGAGTGACTGAGTGAGTAACTGAGTGAGTAACTGAGTGAGTGACTGACTGAGTGAGTGACTGACTGAGTGAGTGACTGAGTGACTGAGTGAGTGACTTAGTGAGTGACTGAGTGACTGACTGAGTGACTGAGTGAGTGACTGAGTGAGTGACTGAGTGAGTAACTGAGTGAGTGACTGAGTGAGTGACTGACTGAGTGAGTGACTGACTGAGTGACTGAGTGAGTAACTGAGTGACTGAGTGAGTGACTGAGTGAGTGACTGAGTGAGTGACTGAGTGACTGAGTGACTGACTGAGTGAATGACTGAGTGAGTGACTGAGTGACTGAGTGAGTGACTGACTGAGTGAGTGACTGAAAGAGTGACTGAGTGAGTGACTGAGTGACTGAGTGAGTGAGTGACTGAGTGAGTGACTGAGTCAGTGAGTGACTGAGTGAGTGACTGAGTGAGTGGCTGAGTGAATGACTGAGTGACTGAGTGAGTGACTGAGTGAGTGAGTGAGTGACTGAGTGAGTGAGTGACTGACTGACTGACTGAGTGAGTGAGTGAGTGAGTGACTGAGTGAGTGAGTGACTGAGTGAGTGACTGAGTGACTGAGTGAGTGACTGAGTGAGTGAGTGACTGAGTGAGTGACTGAGTGACTGAGTGAGTGAGTGACTGACTTACTGAGTGAGTGACTGAGTGAGTGAGTGACTGAGTGAGTGAGTGAGTGAGTGACTGAGTGAGTGAGTGACTGAGTGAGTGACTGAGTGACTGACTGAGTGAGTGACTGAGTGAGTGAGTGACTGACTGAGTGAGTGAGTGACTGAGTGAGTGAGTGACTGAGTGAGTGAGCGACTGAGTGAGTGAGTGACTGAGTCAGTGAGTGACTGAGTGAGTGACTGAGTGAATGACTGAGTGACTGAGTGAGTGACTGAGTGAGTGAGTGAGTGACTGAGTGAGTGAGTGACTGACTGACTGAGTGAGTGAGTGAGTGACTGAGTGAGTGAGTGAGTGAGTGACTGAGTGAGTGACTGAGTGAGTGACTGAGTGAGTGACTGAGTGAGTGAGTGACTGAGTGAGTGACTGAGTGAGTGACTGATTGAGTGACTGAGTGACTGAGTGAGTGGCTGAGTGACTGGGTGAGTGACTGAGTGAGTGACTGAGTGAGTGACTGAGTGAGTGTTCCACTCTCTCACCTTCTCCATGTGACTCCATTCGAGCGGCGATGTTCACCGTGTTACCGAACAGGCAGTAGCGCGGCATCTTGAGACCAACCACTCCTGCACACACGGGGCCTGCAACACCATCAACACCACTATCAACATCATCATCAACATCATCACCACCATCATCATCACCACCACCACCATCACCACCATCACCACCATCATCATCACCATCATCATCACCACCATCACCACCATCATCATCACCACCATGACCATCATCATCACCATCATCACCACCACCACCGCCATCACCACCACCATCACCACAATCATCATCATCACCATCACCCCCCCACCCACACTCACACCCACACACACACCAACACACACACCCACACACCCACACACACACCCACACCCACACACACACACCCACACACATCCACACACACACACACCCACACACTCACACACACACACACCCACACACACCCAGCCACAACCCCACATACACACACACACCCACACACACACACACCCACACACACCCAGCCACAACCCCCCACACACACACACCCACACACACACACACACACACACCCACTCACCCACCCACCCACACCCCCATCCCTCCACCCACCCCCACACCCACCCACCCTCCCTACCTGTGTGTATTCCTGCCCGCAGTTGGAGTCTCTGCCCAGGCCGGTGTGGAATCCCCAACACCCTCACTCTGGCCTGGAGTGCCAAGGCTGCTCTGGCGAGCGAGCAGTGCTGCTGGTGCTGACTCTGGCTGCTGCTGCTGCTGCTGCTTGTGCTGCTTGTGCTGCTACTTGTGCTTCTACTTGTGCTGGGACTCCTGCTGGTATCGTCAGGTGCCAGCAGACCTGATGCCAGCATGTAGGCGTCGCCAATAGTCTCCACCTACAGGTAGCAGCAACCACAGAGGTGCCTTGAGACCCATACAAACCCACATAGACCCACAGAGACCCACACTCACATAGACCCACAGAGACACCCACAGAGACCCACAGAGACCCAGAGACTCACAGAGACCCACAGAGACCCACGAGACCCACAGAGACCCACAGAGACCCACAGAGACTCAAACACACAGACACACTCACACAGCCACACAGACACACACACAGACCCACACAGACCCACACACACAGACACACACACAGACACACACACAGACACATACACACGCAGACAGACACACACAGACACACACACAGACACACACAGACACACACACACAGACACACACACAGATACACACACAGACACATACACAGACACATACACACACAGACACACACAGACACACACAGACACACACACACAGACATACACAGACACACACACATACACACAGACACACACAGACACACACACACAGACACACACAAATACACACAGAGACACACACAGTCACACAGAGACACACACAGTCACAGACACACACACAAACACACACAGACAGAGACACACACAGTCACACACAGTCACACAGAGACACACACAGACACACACACACACAGACAAATACACACAGACACACACACACAGACAGATACACACAGACACACACAGACACACACAGTCACACAGAGACACACAGTCACAGACACACAGACAGATACACACAGACACACACAGACACACACACAGACAGACACACACACAGACAGACACACAGACACACACAGACACACAGACACACACACACAGACAGCAGCCACTACCTTGTAGACATCGAAGCTGTCAATGACTTCGTCGAAACATGAGTAGAGCTCGTTCAGCAGAGCCACTACCTGCACACAAGAACAAACAAGTTGGCACAGTAGGGGGCACAGGTGGTGCATCAGCCATTCATCTCGGTAATCTCGGTCAGTCGGCCCGTGGCACCTGTTGGGTCTGCCCCGTGACCTCCTGCCAGCGGGCGTTCGACACTTCACGTGGCCTCAAGGTGCACTTGGCCTGGCACAAGCGTCGTGGTGACGTCACCGCCACTTAGTGGCGAATGGTGGTTGTTGTTGTTGTTATGTGTGTGTGTGTGTCTGTGTGTGTCTGTGTGTGTGTGTCTGTGTGTGTGTGTCTCTGTGTGTGTGTCTCTGTGTGTGTTTCTGTATGTCTGTGTGTGTGTCTGTGTGTGTGTCTGTGTGTCTGTGTGTCTGTGTGTCTGTGTGTCTGTGTGTCTGTGTGTGTGTGTCTGTGTGTGTGTCTGTGTGTGTGTCTGTGTGTGTGTCTGTGTGTGTGTCTGTGTGTGTGTCTGTGTGTCTGTGTGTGTGTGTGTCTGTGTGTCTGTCTGTGTGTCTGTGTGTGTGTGTATGTGTGTCTGTGTGTGTGTCTGTGTGTCTGTGTGTTTGTGCGTGTGTCTGTGTGTCTGTGTGTCTCAAGGCACCTGCATGGGAGTGCTCTCAGCAGACAGAGCTGTGAAGCCGACGATGTCGCTCAGGTAGACTGAGACGGAGTGGAACGCCTCCGCCACCACGCTCTGTCCCCTCTTCAGCTGCTCAGCCACAGTGCTGCAACGACACGCAACTCAATGCAACTCACTGCAACTCACTGCAATGCAACTCAATGCAACTCACTGCAAATGAATGCAACGCAATTCAGCTCTATGGAACTTAATGCAACTCAACTCAATGCAACTCAACTCAACGCAACTCTATGGCACAACATACACAGACATACATTAAACTACACACTACACTACACTCAACAAACCACACTATACACTACACTACACACTATACACTACACTACACACAGATACACACTACACTATACACTACACTACACACGATAAACTACACTACACACAGATACACACTACACTATACACTACACATACTACACTACACACAGATACACACTACACTATACACTACACTACACACTACACTATACACTACACTATACACTACACTACACGCAACACTATTCACTACACTACTATACACTACACTACTATACACTACACTACTACACACTACACTATACACGACACTATACACTACACTACACACTACACTATACACTACACTACTATACACTACACTACTATACACTACACTACACACTACACTATTCACTACACTATCCACTACACTACCCTATACACTACACTATACACTACACTATACACTACACACTACACTATACACTACATTACACACTACACTATACACTACACTATACACTACACACTGCACTATACATTACACTATACACTACATTATACTACCCACTACACTACACTATACACTACACTACACACTACACTACACTACACAGTACACTATACACTACACTATACACTACACTATATACTACACTACCCACTACACTACCCACTACACTACCCACTACACTACCCACTACACTACATACTACATACTACCCACTACACTACCCACTACACACTACACTACACACTACACTACACTACCCACTACATTACCCATTACACTACACACTACACTACACACTACACTACACTACCCACTACACTACACTACCCACTACACTACACTACACACCCCACTACACTACACTATACACTACACTACACACTACACTATATACTACACTATACACTACACTACCCACTACACTACCCACTACACTACCCACTACACTACACACTACACTACACACTACACTACCCACTACACTACACTAACCACTACACTACCCTCTACACTATACACTACACTACACTATACACTACACTATACACTACACTACCCACTACACTACACTATACACTACGTAGTGACGCGGCCCACCGGGGCAGGATCTGGTAGACGATGTTCTCGGCCCGGGCCCGTTCTTCCAGGTAGTCCGCTGTGCGCTCCTCCACCAGCTGCTCAAGAGTGGCGGTGTACTGAGTCATGCGGCACAGCAGCTGGTCAAGCAGGTTGGAGGTCTGTCCGCTGTGGTGGTGAGAGATGGGTGAGTTAGTGGGTGAGTTAGTGGGTGAGTTAGTGGGTGAGTGAGTTAGTGGGTGAGTGAGTTAGTGAGTGAGATAGTGAGTGAGTGAGTTAGTGAGTGAGTTAGTGGGTGAGTGAGTTAGTGGGTGAGTTAGTGGGTGAGTTAGTGAGTGAGTGAGTTAGTGGGTGAGTGAGTTAGTGGGTGAGTTAGTGGGTGAGTTAGTGAGTGAGTGAGTGGGTGAGTGGGTGAGTTAGTGAGTGAGTGAGTGAGTTAGTGGGTGAGTGAGTTAGTGGGTGAGTTAGTGGGTGAGTTAGTGAGTGAGTGAGTTAGTGAGTGAGTTAGTGGGTGAGTGAGTTAGTGGGTGAGTTAGTGGGTGAGTTAGTGAGTGAGTGAGTGAGTGGGTGAGTGGGTGAGTTAGTGAGTGAGTGAGTGGGTGAGTGGGTGAGTGAGTGAGTTAGTGAGTGAGTGGGTGAGTGAGTTGGTGAGTGAGTTGGTGAGTGAGTTAGTGAGTTAATAAGTGAGTGAGTTAGTGAGTGAGTGAGTGAGTGAGTGGCGGTGTACTGAGTCATGCGGCACAGCAGCTGGTCAAGCAAGTTAGAGGTCTGTCCGCTGTGGTGGTGAGATATGGGTGAGTTAGTGGGTGAGTGAGTGGGTGAGTTAGTGGGTGAGGGAGTTAGTAAGTGAGATAGTGAGTGAGTTAGTGGGTGAGTGAGTGGGTGAGTGAGTGGGTGAGTGAGTGAGTTAGTGAGTGAGTTAGTGAGTGAGTGAGTTAGTGAGTGAGTGAGTGAGTAAGTGGGTGAGTGAGTGGATGAATTAGTGAGTGAGTGAGTTAGTGGGTGGGTGAGAGAGATGGTGAGTTAGTGAGTGAGTTAGTGGGTTAGTTAGTGAGTTAGTGAGTGAGTTAGTGAGTGAGTTAGTGAGTGAGTGAGTGAGTGGTGGTGTACTGAGTCATGCGGCACAGCAGCTGGTCAAGCAGGTTGGAGGCCTGCCCGCTGTGGTGGTGAGAGATGGGTGAGTTAGTGGGTGAGTTAGTGGGTGAGTGAGTGAGTGTCTGGGTGAGTGAGTGAGTGGCTGAGTGAGTGAGTGTCTGGGTGAGTGAGTGGCTGAGTGAGTGTCTAAGTGAGTGGCTGTGTGAGTGACTGAGTGGCTGAGTGACTGATTGGCTGAGTGAGTGGCTGAGTGGGTGAGTGGCTGTGTGAGTGAGTGAGTGAGTGAGTGACTGGGTGGCTGACTGAGTGAGTGACTGAGTGACTGAGTGACTGAGTGCCTGAGTGGGTGAGTGAGTGGCTGAGTGGGTGAGTGAGTGGCTGAGTGAGTGGCTGTGTGAGTGAGTGGCTGAGTGAGTGACTGAGTGAGTGGCTGAGTGAGTGAGTGGCTGAGTGGCTGAGTGACTGAGTGGCTGAGTGAGTGACTGAGTGAGTGAGTGGCTGGGTGAGTGGCTGTGTGAGTGAGTGGCTGAGTGACTGAGTGGCTGAGTGACTGAGTGAGTAAGTGGCTGGGTGAGTGGCTGAGTGGCTGAGTGACTGAGTGAGTGAGTGGCTGGTTGACTGCACGCGCCTGTTGAGTCTGTGCATGGCCTGGCGGATGGCACTGAAGTCCGGCCGCAGCTCCGGCTTCTCGTCCCAGCAGCGAGCGGCGAGGCGAGCGAGCTCAGGCAGAGGGTCAGCGCCAGACACGACGGGGTCAAGAGAAGGGCGCAGTGGAGGCTGGCGACCTTCCCTCTGCACCTCCAGCACCACCTCTGTGCATGTGGCAGAGATCACGCACTCAGGCACTCACTCAGCCACTCACTCAGTCACTCACTCAGTCACTCATTCACTCACTCAGCCACTCACTCATGCACTCAGTCACTCACTCACTCAGACACTCAGTCACTCACTCAGCCACTCACTCGCCCAGCCATTCACTCACCCAGCCATTCACTCACTCAGCCACTCACTCAGCCACTCACTCACTCAGTCACTCAGACACTCACTCACTCACTCAGACACTCACTCACTCAGCCACTCAGTCAGCTACTTACTCACTTAGACCCTCACTCACTCAGACACTCACTCACTCAGACACTCAGTCACTCACTCAGCCACTCACTCACTCAGACACTCAGTCACTCACTCAGCCACTCAGTCACTCACTCAGCCACTCACTCAGCCACTCACTCAGCCACTCACTCAGCCACTCACTCAGACACTCACTCAGTTACTCAGACACTCACTCAGACACTCAGTCACTCACTCAGCCACTCACTCACCCAGCCATTCACTCACCCAGCCATTCACTCACTCAGCCACTCACTCACTCAGTCACTCAGACACTCACTCACTCACTCAGACACTCACTCACTCAGCCACTCAGTCAGCTACTTACTCACTTAGACCCTCACTCACTCAAACACTCACTCACTCAGAAACTCAGTCACTTACTCAGCCACTCACTCACTCAAAAACTCAGTCACTCACTCAGCCACTCACTCAGCCACTCACTCAGCCACTCACTCAGTTACTCACTCAGCCACTCACTCAGTTACTCAAACACTCAGTCACTCAGACACTCACTCACTCACTCACACACTCAGACACTCACTCACCCAGCCATTCACTCACCCAGCCATTCACTCACTCAGCCACTTACTCAGCCACTCACTCACTCACTCACTCAGACACTCACTCACTCAGACACTCAGTCACTCACTCAGCCACTCAGCCACTCACTCAGCCACTCACTCAGCCACTCACTCAGCCACTCACTCAGACACTCACTCAGTTACTCAGACACTCACTCAGACACTCAGTCACTCACTCAGCCACTCACTCACCCAGCCATTCACTCACCCAGCCATTCACTCACTCAGCCACTCACTCAGCCACTCACTCACTCAGTCACTCAGACACTCACTCACTCACTCAGACACTCACTCACTCAGCCACTCAGTCAGCTACTTACTCACTTAGACCCTCACTCACTCAGACACTCACTCACTCAGAAACTCAGTCACTTACTCAGCCACTCACTCACTCAAAAACTCAGTCACTCACTCAGCCACTCACTCAGCCACTCACTCAGCCACTCACTCAGTTACTCACTCAGCCACTCACTCAGTTACTCACTCAGCCACTCACTCAGTTACTCAAACACTCAGTCACTCAGACACTCACTCACTCACTCACACACTCAAGACACTCACTCACCCAGCCATTCACTCACCCAGCCATTCACTCACTCAGCCACTTACTCAGCCACTTACTCACTCACTCACTCAGACACTCACTCACTCAGACACTCACTCACTCAGCCACTCAGTCAGCTACTTACTCACTTAGACCCTCACTCACTCAGACACTCACTCACTCACTCAGCCACTCACTCACTCAGAAACTCAGTCACTTACTCAGCCACTCACTCACTCAAAAACTCAGTCACTCACTCAGCCACTCACTCACTCAGTCACTCACTCAGCCACTCACTCAGTTACTCACTCAGCCACTCACTCACTTACTCAGACACTCAGTCACTCAGACACTCACTCACTCACTCACACACTCAGACACTCACTCACCCAGCCATTCACTCACCCAGCCATTCACTCACTCAGCCACTCACCCACTCACTCAGACACTCACTCACTCACTCAGACACTCACTCACTCAGACACTCAGTCAGCCACTCATTCGCTCACTCAGACACTCACTCAGCCACCGACTCACTCAGCCACTCACTCAGCCACTGATTCACTCATACACTCACTCAGACACTCACTAAGACACTCACTCAGCCACTCACCCACTCACTCAGCCACTCACTCACTCAGACACTCACTTACTCACACACTCACTCAAACACTCACTCACCCAGCCACTCACTCACTCAGCCACTCACTCAGCCACCAACTCACTCAGCCACTCACTCAGCCATTTACTCAGCTACTCACTCAGCCACTCACTAAATAGGCGCTGCTTTCTAGCCCCAACAGTCTGTAACAGGATGTGTGTCTGTGTGTGTCTGTGTGTCTATGTGACTGTGTGTGTGTCTGTGTGCGTGTGTGTCGTGGGCAGTGCTGTGGGGGGAGGGCCAATGCCCATTGGCCTCTCCCCTCATGGCGTCTGTGACCACCACAGTGGCTAAACGGGGGCTCTGGACGGGTGCGAGGGGCTGGTAACCCCTCCACCTTCAATTAACCACCACTAAACTACGAATTAAACATAAACCTGTAATTAATAAGCTTGTGCCGGAGGCCCCGGGGGGTCAGGCTTTAATGACGTCTCCTGGCCAAACCCCATTTGGCGGAGCCAGGAGATTGAATTTTAACCCTCGGGGCTCCTCCAGAAACAACGAAAAACCATTGCGGATGGCCACGTGGAATGTTCGAACGCTCACTGCGGAGGAGAGGCTGCCACTCCTCTGTCGGGAGCTGGACCGGTACCGCCTGGATCTCTGTGGCATTCAGGAGGTCCGGTGGACCGGTTCTGGCTCCTGCCACCATGAGGGGTGGACAGTCCTCTACTCGGGGCAGGAGACTGCCAAACAACAGGGTGTGGCTCTTCTTCTGAACAAAAGAATGAAGGGGGCGTGGGAGCGTGGCGGTGAGGTGTGGGAAGCTGTAAGCCCCAGGATACTTTGGGCTCGCCTTTCCATCAACCAGAGGCGAGGAGTGGTGGTCGTGGTTACTTATGCCCCCACCGAAGACGAACATCCGTGGAGGGATGCAGGCAAAGCCGATGAGTCGGACGCTTTCTATGACCTCCTGTCACAGGTGCTGGCTAAAGTGGCCACTCGGGACAGAGTCATCTTGTTGGGTGACTTCAATGCCCGAGTTGGTCATGATGCTGGCACCTGGTCTGGAGTGATTGGAAGGCATGGGCCAGATCAGCTCAATAATAACGGTAGGAGGCTGCTAGATTTTTGTGTAATTACCAACACGCTCTTCCGGCATCGGCGCATCCACACAACATCATGGATGCATGCCGGGTCCAAGCAAGAACATCTGCTGGACTACGTAGTGACGGACCAGCGGATGCGAGCCCATGTCCTTGACACCAGGACCTACCGTGGAGCTGATCTGCCCTCTGACCATCGACTAGTCATCTGTAAGATGCGCCTGCCATTCTTCCACTCCGGTGGTGGGTGTACACCCAGGATCCCATTCCAACCAAAAGTGGCCTGGTCTAAGTTAGCTGATGAAAGTTGCAAGCGAGAATTTCATCATCGCTTGCAGCTGGGGTTGGCATCGTCCCCCACTCCACCTGATGTCGAGGGTAAATGGGCGAGGTTTAAGACTGTGACTCATGCAGCTGCAATGGCTGCTTTGGGTACGCGGTCCAGACCTCCCCGGGAACCCTGGCTGACGGAGGAGGTGTTCAGGTTAATTGAGAAAAAGCGACAGGCCCACTCTCATCGCCTACAGCATCCCACGTCAGAGAATGAGGAGGTTTACCGCAGTCTTCGCTCGGAGGTTCGGAGAGCCGTGAGGCGCTGTAAGGATGGGTGGTGGTCGCGGGTTGCTGAGGAGATGGAGTCTGCCTCAGTAGCCCGCGATCACAAATCACTATTTAACTCCATCAAAAAAGTAACCTGTAGCGCCACACCTATTACCATCATTAGAGGAAAAAACGGTGATCCAATCTCCGACCCCCAGGAACAGGTTTGCAGATTTGCTGAGCATTTCTGTGAGGTCCTGGGGGAGGGAAAATCTCTCAGCCAGGAAAACATCATGGCACAAAGTGGGGATAACCCTGCTGAGGCTGCGGTGCCTCAAATATTGGAAGAGGTCACCCCCTGTGAGTGGCTGGCTGAGGCACCGGCTGTTGAGGAAGTACTGAGGGCAATCCGGAGTCTGAGACCAGGGAAGGCACCGGGCAGAGATGATCTCCCAGGCGAAATGCTGAGGGAGGGTGGCGTTTGTGCACAGACTGCCCTATATGACATCATAACAACAGTCTGGACCACTGGACGGGTTCCGCAGGACTGGAAGGATGCCCTGGTGGTCCCCCTCTTTAAGAAGGGGGACCGTACCGACTGTAACAACTACAGGGGCATCTCACTCCTCAGTGTGCCGGGTAAGGTCCTGGCAAGGATTATTCAACATCGCCTTGCTAGGCATGCTGAGGAGAGGCTTGCGGAGCCCCAATGTGGTTTCAGGAAAGGGCGGTCCTGCACAGATGCCATATTTTCTGTCCGTCTGCTACAGCAGAGGTGTAGGGAATTCCAAAAAGACCTACATCTCTGCTTTATTGACCTGGTCAAGGCCTATGATACCATCAGTAGGACTGGGCTCTGGGTTGTTCTTCGTGCTTTCGGAGTCCCTGACCCTCTGCTCACGATCATTAAGGACCTTCATGATGGTGAGCGGGCCCGGGTAAAACTACGTGGCCGGGAGTCGGAGCCTTTCCCTGTACACCTTGGGGTGCGACAGGGATGTCCTCTGGCTCCCACATTATTTAACATCTATTTCGACTGCGTGGTTCGTGAAGCCTTCAATAGCTGTACCGGGGGAATTACCATTTGGTACAGATATAATGGGAGGCTGATCGACGCCCGGGTGCGATCAAGGGATGGCTCCCTATGTATGCCGATGATTTGGTAATAGCTGCTCATTCAGAAGAGGAGTTGGAGACGCTGCTGCTGAGACTGGAGTGTGCCACTAAGAGGTGGGGCCTTACCATCAGCCCCACCAAAACTAAGCACCTGCCTGGGTATTTTGTACCATCGGGCACTCCGCCCCCACAACTCCCAATCGGTGATGGGGCAGTTGTGGAGAGAGTAGAGAGTTTCCCATACCTGGGCAGTGTGCTCATGACCGGCTCCAGTTTATCAGCAGAGGTCTCACTCCGAATCAGTCGAGCGGCAATATCTTTTCATCGGTTGCGTAACGCTGTGTGGAAGCTACCTGGTCTGTCGCTCCGCACGAAGCTTCAGGTCTTCTCGGCCACGGTCATTCCCTCCCTTCTCTACGCTTGCGAAACGTGGACCCCCCTAGTGGAGCGTCTTCGCCGGTTGGAAACATTTAGGCTGGCCTGCCTACGATCCATCTTGGGTTTAACCAGGCTGGATTGTGTGAGGAGCTCACAAGTCCTTGAAAGATCTGGGCAAAGTCCCATCAGTGAGCTCCTCCGGCAGGCAAGGCTGCGTTGGCTGGGTCATGTAGCCCGCATGCCCAGCCACCGCATGCCTAAACAGCTTTTGTTCGGCCGGTTCGAGGGGGCTAAACGGGCGCGGCACGGGCTAGAGAAGAGATGGAGTGATGTGGTACAAGAGGACGTGGAGCTGAGTGGACTTGCCGATGACTGGTACCAGCGGTATCAAGATCGGCCTCTGTGGAGGAGGCTCATGAAGGACGCTACTGGTCAGTTGGAGGCAGTCGCCCTCCAACAATAACGGAGGGCGGAGGAGCGACGCTCACAACAACGAGCGGAGCGCCGGGTGGCTAAAGCACAGCAAGTTGGCACAGTAGGGGGCACAGGTGGTGCATAAGCCAGTCGTCTCAGTCATCTCAGTCAGTCGACCCGTGGCACCTGCTGGGTCTGCCCCGTGACCTGCCAGCGGGCGTTCGACACTTCACGTGGTAGCCTCAAGGTGCACATGGCCTGGCACAAGCGTCGTGGTGATGTCACCGCCACTTAGTGGCGAATGGCGGTTGTTGTTGTTGTGTGTGTGTGTGTTGCAACTCGCTACCACTAACACCACTTGCCCCCTATCGCCTGCTGGAGGCTATACGGGGGACCTTTGTCTGCTCTTTAACCTTTGGGGCTCAGCTGCTGCCCTTGCAGGTAGAAGGGTCCCTGCCGGAGAGCGACTTCCTGTGACACAGACACAGACACACACACAGACACACACACAGACACACACACAGACACACACTCAGACACAGATACACACACAGACACACAGACACACACAGACACACACAGACACAGACACACACACACAGACACACAGACACACAGACAGACACACAGACACACACACAGACACACACAGACACACACACACAGACACACACACACACAGACACACACACAGACACACACACATGTAGGCTCGCCCGTAGAGACCCGCGGAGACCCATGGAGTATTCACAGAGACCCAAAGAGACCAAAATAGATGCATAGAGACCCGTAGAGACCCACCCAGACCCACAGAGACCTACAGAAACCCACAGAGACCCACAGAGACCTACAGAGACCCACAGAAACCCACAGAGACCCACAGAAACCTACATAGACCCACAGAAACCCACAGAGACCTACAGAGACCTACAGAGACCTACAAAGACCCTCAGAGACCCACAGAGACCCACAGAGACCCCCTGTAGATGTCTCCTCGCTGGGTGATAGTGATGACGGTGATGATGGTGGTGATGATGGTGATGGTGATGATGATGGTGATGATGGTGATGGTGGTGATGGTGGTGATGGTGGTTGATGATGATGGTGGTGATGGTGGTGATGGTAGTGATGGTGGTGATGGTGGTGATGGTGATCATGGTGGTGATGGTGGTGGTCGTGATGATGATGGTGATGATGGTGATGATGGTGATGATGGTGATGATGGTGGTAATAATGATGGTGATGATGATGGTGGTGATGGTGGTGATGGTGATGGTGGTGATGGTGGCGATGGTGATGATGGTGATGATGATGATGGTTATGATGGTGATGATGATGGTGATGGTGGTGATGGTGATCATGGTGGTGATGGTGGTGGTCGTGATGATGATGGTGATGATGGTGATGATGGTGATGATGGTGATGGTGGTAATAATGATGACGGTGATGATGGTGGTGATGATGGTGATGGTGATGATGATGGTGATGATGGTGATGGTGGTGATGGTGGTGATGGTGGTTGATGATGATGGTGGTGATGGTGGTGATGGTAGTGATGGTGGTGATGGTGGTGATGGTGATCATGGTGGTGATGGTGGTGGTCGTGATGATGATGGTGATGATGGTGATGATGGTGATGATGGTGATGGTGGTAATAATGATGACGGTGATGATGGTGGTGATGATGGTGATGGTGATGATGATGGTGATGATGGTGATGGTGGTGATGGTGGTGATGGTGGTTGATGATGATGGTGGTGATGATGGTGATGATGATGATGGTTATGATGGTGATGATGATGGTGATGATGGTGATGATGGTGATGATGATGATGGTGATGATGGTGATGATGGTGATAATGATGGTGATGATGGTGATGATGGTGGTGATGGTGATGGTGGTGATGGTGGTGATGATGGTTATGATAGTGATGATGGTGATGATGGTGGTGATGGTGATGCTGGTGGTGGTGATGATGATGGTGATGATGGTGGTGATGATGGTGATGATGGTGATGATGGTGGTGGTGATGATGTTGATGTGACGTCACCTGTGTGATGATGCCGAAGCTGTAGACGTCTCCCCGCTGGGTGCCTTGCGGTGGAGGCCGCTCGGAGCGCAGCAACTCGGGGGCTGTCCACAGCCACTCTGAGACACACACACACATACACACATACACACAGACACACACACACAGACACACACACACACAGACACACACACAGACACACACACACAAACATACACTCAGACACACACACACAGACACACACACACAAACATACACACAGACACACACACACAGACATACACACACAGACACACACACAGACACACACAGAGACACACACAGACACACACACACACACAGACACACACACACACAGACACACACACACAGACACACACACAAAGACACACACACACAGACACACACACAGAGACACACAGACACACACAGACACACACACACACACAGACAGACACACACACAGAGACACACACAGACACACACAGACACACACACACAGACACACACAGACACACACACACAGACCCACACAGCACACACACACACAGACACACACAGCACACACACACACAGACACACACACAGACACACACACAGACACACACACAGACACACACACAGACACATACACACACAGACACACACACACAGACACACAGACAAACAGAGACACACACACACACAGACGCACACACATAGAGACACACAGAGAGATCAGTTTATGTCTCTCTGTAGTAAGTGAACAGCGTCTCTCTGCTTTCATAGCTTTATTTTGGTGATTTCGAAAAGTGTATTGGTTTGGCCATGTTTGTTTGTTGTAGTACAGAGTTAGACTTGTAATAAAGGACTCTTTCACTGTGTCTGTCTCCATTGTCCTTTAATTGGGTTCTTACAACTTTGCCCCACACGGTCCTCGCTCAGAGCCTTCTCCACCTCCCGCTTGGCAGCTTGGCAGCTGCCGTCGCTCACGTAGCCTTTTCTCCTCGCTCCCGATGCAGCTCCGCTGCTGGCTTTTCCTCTCAGCCTCTCCGCCTTTATGCAGTCTCTCAGCTGCTCTCTCTGCAGCCCCACCGCTGCTCCCCGTCTCCTCCGTGCCCGGACACCGCTGGCCAACGGTGCCGAGTCCCGTCCGGTGGCGATCACGCCACTTTCCACCTCCTGCCCTGCGTGGCCTCCTCCCGTCTTTATTCTTACACTCTCTCCCCGTCTCTTCCGGTTCCCGCCCTTAAGAGCTTTCCCTTCTCACCCACGTGACCTAACTCCTCCCCCCGTTACGTCATATCCGCGAGGCCATTTACGCCCGCATTACAGACTGATGGCCTTAATCTAAGTTGTCTTGTGGTTGTTGTTGTTGTTGTTTGACTTGCATCCCACTGGGATTTTTGCAGACAGCGTTGGTGTGCGGTGTTTTTTCTGCAATATTTTGCTGACTTTTCTTGGATTTTCTGTTTGCACTTAGTCACATATTCACTTTAAGATGTTTTTTGTTCATGTTTTTGTTTTTTGTTTGTTGCGGTTGCACCCGATTCAAGAGCCGAATGGCTCACAGGGCTATACCTAATACATGAACTTGAAGTGAACAGTGAATGAACAGTGAGTGAACAGTAAGTGAACAGGGAGTGAACATTTCGATTTAAAGCTTTCGTGACTGCAGGGATTCATCTTCTTGGTTCTTTCGGTAAAGTCACGTAGAAGGGAAGTAATAAAATAATAAAAATAAAACATAATAAAACAATTCTCACGACGTTTCGGCCACAACGCAAGCAGCCGTCCTCAGGCGAAGAATGAGAACATTATCAAGCTAGGAGCTTATATAGGTGTAGCGAGGAGGAGCGCCTTAACAAAAGAATGTGCATATGAAGAGGAATTTAGCATACCAATGGGCAATGCGTAGGAGGTGGGCGGAGGGGTTTCAAAGTCCCATTATGCCCATGCATTATGCAGGATCAACAGCACCACGGGGGGGCGCAAGGAACAGCGTTAATAAAGGGAAGGAATGTTAATGATATGTAGCTGCATTTAACAAACAACCACGTAGAAAACCAAAGTAAAAACTACATAAAAAACTAAAATATAAACTGATACTTACTATACTCTACAATAAGCTGAGTTACTAACAACAAATAATACATTACAATTCTACGTCGTAAGAAGTATATAATATACTTCCATCTAAACTTTATTCTCTTAGCATATACAGTACTATATACTGCCATAGATAAACCCAACATTAAATTATATACTGTATTGCTGTAAACCACCCTATACTTTATACATTTTAATATAACACTATGTATTATTCAACTCACCCTAATGTGTATCGAAATGGTTTATTACGTCCTTCCAATGATTGCTAAGCCTGAATCCATCTTCTCGGTTAAAATTGTCTCTGTGTTTGTATATGTGGATCGCCTCATGAACGAATCAGTTAGACAAGACACTCTACAAATCACACTTATCTTTGAGTGCAACAATGTCCACATCGGATTGGGAACACGTGGAAAAAATGACTGCCTCTTCAGCTGCCGCTATGTCGACTAAATGTAAGGACAACTTGATTTCCAAATTCAACCGCCTCTCAAACAAGAAACCGGACCCACACATTGAAAAGCAAGATGTTAACAAAGTCGTAATTAATCGCAGTAACAGTCCTATTTCTGAAGGTTTGAAATCCGTTTTAGCTAAAGGACTAAACTTTGCAGTCACACCTAGACACATACCAGTTAATGATATAATTGCTCGAGTAGATGTAGCTCTCAAGGGCTTGAGTCACATCGCTGCAGACGTAGCAAGATCTGAAATCTCTGTAACCCTCAAAAACGCTAAGATGCCAGCTAGCAACATCAGCAAAGATGAGCGTTTTGAATTAGCTCAATTAAAAAAGAGGGATGACATTGTCATCCTCTCAGCCGACAAAGGCAATGCCACTGTCATCATGGACAAAATAGAATACAACAACAAAATTCAAGAACTACTCAACGATGGCAGCTATACAAAAATAAAAAGAGACCCCACCAACAGCCTCGTCTCCAAAACCAACAACATCATTTCTGCTTCAACCGCATTAATTGATCAGACCAAACAGTTCTCGTTGAAACCTTCTGCAGCCAGGCCACCAAGATTGTACGGCTTGCCAAAGATACATAAAGAAGATACACCTCTTCGTCCCATTGTCTCTACTATCAACTCCCCCACTTACAAACTGGCTCGTTTTTTGTCCGAAATCCTACGGCCTTTCACTGGAAAAACCACCTCTGCAGTACTAAACTCTACTGACCTGGTATCGATAATCAAGGGGATTGCCCTGTCCCCAGACGACCTGCTTGTCAGTTTTGATGTGGTTTCCTTGTTCACCAAGGTGCCTGTGCCTGACACCATCGCAATCATTGAAGACTTGGTTCATCAAGGACTAAATGCTGGGGTACCCCCCCTGGTGAGACACTGCTTAACCAATACATACTTCACCTGGAATGGAACCTTCTACAAGCAAATTGAGGGCACCCCAATGGGCTCCCCCCTATCTCCGGTTGTAGCCAACATCTTCATGGAGAAATTTGAGACGGACGCCATCCAGACTGCCACTCTACGCCCGACCTTATGGAAGAGGTACGTAGACGACACTTTTGTCATCTGGCCACATGGCCGGCCTGCTCTAGACCAATTTCTCGACCACATCAATTCCATACACCCAGCCATCAGATTCACCATGGAAGTCGAAAATGATGGCAAGCTACCCTTTCTGGATGTCCTAATCAAAAGGAGACCTGATGGTTCAATGAGCCACTCTGTCTACAGGAAAGCCACCCACACGGATGCTTATCTAAAACCGGATTCCCACCACCATCCATCCCAGAAGAATTCCCTCATCAAGACTCTATATCATAGAGCCCAATGCATCTCCGACCATGAACACATTTCCAGTGAACTCAAACACGTACGCCAAGCTCTTAAGGCTAATGGTTACTCCGACTACACAATCCGCAAAGCCATCACTCCAACCATCAAGAAAGATCCTGTTGAGGAGCCCTTCAAGACCATCACCTTACCCTACATTGCTGGGGTCACAAAAAAGATCTCCAAAATCCTGATTAAACACAAGATCCAGGTCCGATTCAACACAGTACATAAAATCCGTGATCTGGTACCGTCTGTAAAAGATGTGATTCCAGACATACAGTACCCTGGCGTCTACAAACTAAGTTGCCTCTGTGGTAGCAGTTACATTGGGGAAACCAAACGACACGTCTCAGACCGCATTCGTGAACATAAAGCTGATCTAAAACACGGTAGGACAAACACCTCAGCCGTGGCAGACCACTGTTACAACTTAGTGGGCTCACATGACATTGACTTCTCCAAGACGGAGGTTCTCTGCAAGCCATCTGGCTATCATGAGAGATTCGTTCATGAGGCGATCCACATATACAAACACAGAGACAATTTTAACCGAGAAGATGGATTCAGGCTTAGCAATCATTGGAAGGACGTAATAAACCATTTCGATACACATTAGGGTGAGTTGAATAATACATAGTGTTATATTAAAATGTATAAAGTATAGGGTGGTTTACAGCAATACAGTATATAATTTAATGTTGGGTTTATCTATGGCAGTATATAGTACTGTATATGCTAAGAGAATAAAGTTTAGATGGAAGTATATTATATACTTCTTACGACGTAGAATTGTAATTTATTATTTGTTGTTAGTAACTCAGCTTATTGTAGAGTATAGTAAGTATCAGTTTATATTTTAGTTTTTTATGTAGTTTTTACTTTGGTTTTCTACGTGGTTGTTTGTTAAATGCAGCTACATATCATTAACATTCCTTCCCTTTATTAACGCTGTTCCTTGCGCCCCCCCGTGGTGCTGTTGATCCTGCATAATGCATGGGCATAATGGGACTTTGAAACCCCTCCGCCCACCTCCTACGCATTGCCCATTGGTATGCTAAATTCCTCTTCATATGCACATTCTTTTGTTAAGGCGCTCCTCCTCGCTACACCTATATAAGCTCCTAGCTTGATAATGTTCTCATTCTTCGCCTGAGGACGGCTGCTTGCGTTGTGGCCGAAACGTCGTGAGAATTGTTTTATTATGTTTTATTTTTATTATTTTATTACTTCCCTTCTACGTGACTTTACCGAAAGAACCAAGAAGAGGGAGTGAACACTCTGTAGTAAGTGAACAGTGAGTGAACAGTGAGTGAACAGTGTCTCTCTGTAGTAAGTGAACAGTGAGTGAACAGTGAGTAAACAGTAAGTGGACAGTGTCTCTCTGTAGTGAGTGAACAGTTAGTGAACAGTGTCTCTCTGTAGTGAGTGAAGTGTCTCTCTGTAGTGAGTGAACAGTGTCTCTCTGTAGTGAGTGAACAGTGTCTCTCTGTAGTAAGTGAACAGTAAGTGAACAGTGAGTGAACAGTGAGTGTCTCTCACTGGCGTAGGCGTCCCTGGCCCCCCGGCGGTCCAGGCCGTGGGCCCTCAGGCTGGGCAGGCCGTAGTCCGTCACCTTGAGGGCGAATCGCGAGTTTACGACGCACGTGGAGGACGACAGAGAGCCGTGGGACACCATCACGCTGCCGTGTAGCACCTGCATCGCCTACACACACACACACAGACACACACACATACACACACAGACACACACAGACACACACACAGAGACACACACAGACACACACACACAGACACATACACACAGACACACAAACACACATACACACATACACACACATACAGACAGAGACACACAGTCACACACACACACAGACACACACACACACACAGACACACACACAGACACACACATACAGAGACACACACAGACACACACACAGACACACACACAGACACACACACAGACACACACACAGACACATACAGAGACACACACAGAGACACACACACAGACACACACAGACACACACACACAGAGATACACACAGAGACACACACACAGACACACACAGACACACACACACAGACACACACACAGACACACACACAGACACACACACACACAGACACACACACACAGACACACACGTTCGGTTCGTTCCTCGATCCGTGCTCGATCAGAGCTCGATCTGTGACAGATCAGAGCCTGATTCGTGCTCGAGTGAGCGTAGATAAGGAACACATCAAGCGGCGACACTGTGACGAGCTCTCTGGGTGTGTGTGTGTCTTTGTGTGTGTGGGTGTGTGTGTGTCTGTGTGTGTGTGTGTGTCTGTGTGTCTGTGTGTGTTTGTAGGTGTGTCTGTGTGTGTGTGTGTCCTACTGCTACAGCTACTGCCGATGCCCACAGCGCCACGAACCACGGCAGAGACCACGAGTAGAATCCCTCTCGTGGCCACCACCAACAACAGCAGTGGTAGCGATTGGTGCTGGTGGTGGTGGTAGTGGTGGTGGTAGTGGTGGTAGTGGTGGTGGTAGTGGTGGTGGTGGTAGTGGTGGTGGTAGTGGTGGTGGTAGTGGTGATGGTAGTGGTGGTGGTAGTAGTAGTGGTAGTAGTAGTGTTGGTGGTGTAGGCAGTGGTGGTCGTGGTGGTGGTGGTAGTGGTGGTGGTAGTGGTGGTGGTAGTGGTGGTGGTAGTGGTGGTCGTGGTTGTCGTGGTGGTGGTGGTAGCGGTGGTGGTAGTGGTGGTGGTTGTGGTGGGGGTAGTGGTGGTGGTAGTGGTGGTGGTAGTGGTGGTAGTAGTGGTGGTAGTAGTAGTAGTGGTGGTGGTAGTGGTGGTCTTGGTTGTCGTGGTGGTAGTGGTGATGGTGGTAGCGGTGGTGGTAGTGGTGGTGGTAGCGGTGGTGGTAGTGGTGGTGGTGGTGGTTGTAGTGGTGCTGGTAACAAGTCAGCCCCTGCAGGTGTCACGTGTCGTGTAGCGCTGTGCCAGGCTAGGTGCACGAGGCTACCTTGACGATGTCGTTGAGGAGTGAATATCGGAACAGCCAGTCGAGCGAGATGGCCGAGTTCTCTAGGATGTCCTGCGGGAACACACAAACACACAGACACACACACACTAATACACACACTAATACACACACACAACCACTCACTCACTCACTCAGCCACTCACTCAGCCACTCACTCAGCCTCTCACTCACTCACTCAGCCACTAACTCACTCAGCCTCTCACTCACTAACTCACTCAGCCTCTCACTCACTCACTCAGCCACTCACTCACTCAGCCACTCACTCACTAACTCACTCAGCCTCTCACTCACTAAATCACTCAGCCTCTCACTAACTAACTCACTCAGCCTCTCACTAACTCACTCACTCAGCCACTCACTCACTCAGCCTCTCACTGACTAACTCAGCCACTCACTCACTCAGCCTCTCACTCACTCACTCAGCCACTCACTCAGCCACTCACTCACTCAGCCACTAGCTCACTCACTCAGCGAGTAACTCACTCAGCCTCTCACTCACTAACTCACTCAGCCTCTCACTCACTCACTCAGCCACTCACTCACTCAGCCTCTCACTCACTCATTCAGCCACTCACTCACTCAGCCACTCACCCAGCCACTCACTCACTCAGCCTCTCACTCACTCACTCAGCCACTCACTCACTCAGCCTCTCACTCACTCAGCCACTCACTCAGCCACTCACTCACTCAGCCACTAACTCACTCAGCCTTTCACTCACTAACTCACTCAGCCTCTCACTCACTCACTCAGCCACTCACTCACTCAGCCTCTCACTAACTCACTCAGCCTCTCACTAACTCACTCACTCAGCCCCTCACTCACTCAGCCTCTCACTCACTCACTCAGCCACTCACTCACTCAGCCACTCACGCACTCAGCCACTAACTCACTCAGCCTCTCACTCACTAACTCACTCAGCCTCTCACTCACTAACTCACTCAGCTTCCCACTCACCCATTCACCCAACCACTCATAAGCGACCAGGCCATCACACATGATAGCAGCTCTACCAAGTGGCTCAGCACGTGGATATTGAGAGCAGCAGTCAGCTACTCCCGGAGACAAATCCACGCAGCGACCCCCACGGGGAGAGAGACGCAGACTCCAAACATAACCAGCAGCAGCAACACGCATCGTCTGGGTCTGGGATTTAACCCACGACCTCCTGTGTACCAAGCGAGGTAGTCAACATCTCAATGTGGAACCCACGACCTCCGCGTACCAGGCGAGGGAGTCAACATCTCAGCTACGAACCCACGACCTCTTGTACACCAGGCGAGGCAGTCAACATCTCAGCATTGAACCCACAACCTCCTGCGTACCAGGCGAGGTAGTCAACATCTCAGCGTGGAACCCACGACTTCCTGTGCACCAGGCGAGGTAGTCAACATCTCCACATTGAACCCACGACCTTCTGTGCACCAGGCGAGGTAGTCAACATCTCTTAGCCACCGTGGGTGTCAGGGTCTGGGTTGGAACCCACGACCTCCTGTGTACAAGGCGAGGTAGTCAACATCTCCACATAAAACCCACGACCTCCTGTGCACCAGGCGAGGTAGTCAACATCTCCACATGGAACCCACGACCTCCTGTGTACCAGGCGAGGTAGTCAACATCTCAGCATTGAACCCACGACCTTCTGTGCACCAGGCGAGGTAGTCAACATCTCCCAGCCACCATGGGTGTCAGGGTCTGGGATCAAACCCACGACCTCCTGTGTACCAGGCGAGGTAGTCAACATTGAACCCACGACCTCCTGTACACCAGGTGAGGTAGTCAACATTGAACCCACGACCTCCTGTGCACCAGGCGAGGTAGTCAACATTGAACCTACGACCTCCTGTACACCAGGCGAGGTAGTCAATATTGAACCCACGACCTCCTGTGTACCAGGCGAGGTAGTCAACATTGAACCCACGACCTCCTGTGTACCAGGCGAGGTAGTCAACATCTCAGCATGGAACCCACGACCTCCTGTGTACCAGGCGAGGTAGTCAACATCTCAGCATGGAACCCACGATCTCCTGTGTACCAGGCGAGGTAGTCAACATCTCAGCATGGAATCCACGACCTCCTGTGCACCAGGCGATGTAGTCAACATCTCAGCATTGAACCCACGACCTCCTGTGTACCAGGCGATGTAGTCAACATCTCAGCATTGAACTCACGACCTCCTGTGTACCAAGCGATGTAGTCAACATCTCAGCATTGAACCCACGACCTCCTGTGTACCAGGCGATGTAGTCAACATCTCAGCATTGAACTCACGACCTCCTGTGTACCAGGCGAGGTAGTCAACATCTCAGCATTGAACCCACGACCTCCTGTGTACCAGGCGATGTAGTCAACATCTCAGCATTGAACTCACGACCTCCTGTGTACCAGGCGAGGTAGTCAACATCTCCCAGGCCCTGCTCCCACCTTGAGGCTCCCCCTTGGGCAGTACTCGGTGAGGATGAAGGCGTGGGGGGGCTGCAGGGAGGCCCCAACGAAGCGAGTCACGTGGTCACTCTGAAGGTCGCGCATCTTCACACCACGTGGGGGGCAGAGGGGGGAGAGGGAGGGAGGGGGTTGTGAGATTACTGACACTGCTAAACACTACTGCACACTACACTATACACTACACTACTATACACTACACTATACACTACTATACACTATACGCTACACGACTATACACTACACTACTATACACTATACACTACACTACTATACACTATACTACTATAAACTACACTATACACTATACTACACACTACACTACACACTACACTTTACACTACACTATACACCACACTATACACTACTATACACTATACGCTACACGACTATACACTACACTACTATACACCACACTACTATACACTATACTACTATAGACTACACTATACACTATACTACACACTACACTACACACTACACTTTACACTACACTATACACTACACTATACACTACACTATACACTACACAAATACACTATACAATTAACTACACTATACACTACACTACTAAACACTACTATACACTACTCTATACACTACACTACTATACACTACACTATACACTACATTCCTATACACTACACTACCATACACCACACTACACACTACACTTACTAAACACTACACTACTATACACTACACTACTATAAACTACACTATACACTACACTACTACACACTACACTACACACTAAACTATACACTACACTACAGACTACACTCTACACTACACACTACACTAAACACTACTAAACACTACACTACTATAAACTACACTATACACTACACTACTAAACACTACACTGCTATACACTACACTATACACTACTATACACTATACACTACACTCCTATACAATACACTACTATACACCACACTATACACACTACTAAACAATACACTATACACTACCCTATACACTACTATACACTACACTACACACTACACTACAATACACTATACACTACACTACACACTTCACTATACACTACACTACAATACACTACACTATACACTACACTACACACTACACTATACACTACACCACTATACACTATACTACTATACACTACTATACACTACACTACTACACTACACACTAAACTATACACTACACTACAGACTACACTCTACACTACACACTACACTAAACACTACTATAATCTCTACACTACAATACACTACACTATACACTACTCTACTATACACTATTATACACTACTATATACTACTATACACTACACTAAACACTACAATATTCTCTACACTACACTATACACTACACTATACACTTCACTACACACTACACTATACACTACACTACACATGTAGTGGTTTAACGAGCACCAAGGGGGGTAATTGTCAACACGTGCGTGCTGGGAGCAGTGGGGTCGTACCGGGTCTGGCCGCTGTTGCTGGGGGACAACGAGTGAGACGGAGACGACCCGTTAGGCAATTAGGGATGCAGGGCCGTGATTGGCCGATTGCTGTTGTCAGGGACAACATGGCGCCCTTAAGTCTGGGAATGGGGGCAGGTGGCGGTGGGGGCCGGGGGCGTTGGGGGGGGGACGCTGGTTAATTAATTGCAAATTGCATTGGAACCTCATTTGCCAGTAAAAAAATATGATAATTGTTTTTTTACCCTTTTATCTGGCAACAAAACTGACACCTTTTTTACAAGGAGTCATGTTTGCATAGACCACAATACCTGCGGTCGTAATGCAAACAAAAAACATAACTCTGATAATACCATTGGAACCTCATTTGCCAGTAAAAAATATGATAATTGTTTTTTTTACCCTTCTATCTGGCAACAAAACTGACACCTTTTTTTACAAGGAGTCAATGTTTGCATAGACCACAATACCTGCAGCCATAATGCAAACAAAAACACAACTCTGATAATGTATGTGCACTGTCCTTGAAGTTGATTGGTCCACACCCGAGACAGCTTTCCTTAGAGCCTAGTCTCACATGGTGTTGGACCAGATGACGCCAACATGAGAAAGGGGATAAATAGGGGAGCGTGAGAGCAAGACGGGGAGTTTTGCTGGGAGCTGGACGGAGTCGGTCGGAGCAGAAGAAGAAGAAGAAGTGTAGAGTAGCAGTGGAGTAGAAGAAGCCGAACGAGAGACAGTCGGAGTGGGATGGAGAAGCAGAGAGGAGAGTCGGGAGAGACGGAGCGAGCGACAGAGATACGGAGCGAGCGAGGGAGGTGGAGCGAGTGAGCGAGACGGAGCGGACGAGGGAGAGACGGAGCGAGCGAGGGAGGTGGAGCGAGCGAGGGAGGGAGCGGAGGATGCGCTAGAGGATGGTTGCGAAATGTGCCGAGTTGGACAAAATAAAGTGACGACAGAAAAGGAATAAGTTGTCCGCGTAAAGTTCAGCACTACATATATAGTACACGATACACTACACCAGGGGTCCTCAAACTTTTTAAACAGGGGGCCAGTTCACTGTCCCTCAGACCGTTGGAGGGCCGGACTATAGTTTAAAAAAACTATGAACAAATTCCTATGCACACTGCATATATCTTATTTTGAAGTGAAGAAACAAAACGGGAACAAATACAATATTTAAAATGAAGAACAAGTAAAGTTAAATCAACAAACTTGGCAGTGTTTCAATGGGAACTATGGGCCTGCTTTTGGCTAATAAGATGGTCAATGTCTGGTTCCATATTTGTCACTGCTAGTCGTAACAAGTGATGCAAGTGTGCATCCGTTAGTCTAGATCTGGTTGTAGATTTCAAATGTTTCATTCTGGAAAAAGTCTGTTCACAGACATAAGTGCTGCCAAAGATGGTTGCCATTTTGAGTGCATGGTTCCTGAGATCAGGATATGTCTCAGAGGGGAGAGATGCATATAAATTATGAAGGCTGCTTGACTTGAATGCGTCTTTCAGAGAGTCACAATTCTGCAGTTCAGCCAGTTCCATTTGGTAAATTGTATCCACATTTTCAATGTCAATAGAAAATGGGTTACGGAAAAGCTGTATGTCCTGTTCATGGAGATGAAGCTCTTTAAATCTAAATTGGAACTCCTTTTGCAATTTTTCCAGTGAATCCACACATGTTTTGTTTGGGAATGCAACCAATGGTTTTTCCGCTAACAGATTTTGAGTTGTGGGGAGATGGCAGAAGTTTTCCTCCTTCACTTGTTTGATGAGGAGGCCTAATTTTACTTCAAATGCTTTGACATGTGATTGCATATCACAGATGAGCTTCCCCTTTCCTTGAAGTTGCACATTGAAACTGTTGAGTAGCTCTGTTACATCTGTCAGAAAGGCAAG
Source organism: Lampetra planeri (assembly GCF_965212315.1). NCBI lineage: Eukaryota > Metazoa > Chordata > Hyperoartia > Petromyzontiformes > Petromyzontidae > Lampetra > Lampetra planeri. The sequence continues at coordinate 1,146,418 of NC_136182.1, forward strand.
GTGCCATTTCCATTCTGCATCATTGAGCTCTGGTACTTCTTTGTTTTTTGAAAGCATAAAAGCTGTAATCTGTGGAAGTAAGTCATAGAAACGTTTCAAAATTCTCCCTCGACTCAGCCAACGGACTTCTGTGTGGTACAGAACATCTTCATAGTCAACATTTAGCTCAGACAGAAATTCCTGAAATTGTGGTTGAGTGCATGATTTACTACACAGCGCTTGTTGGTGGATGAGGCAGTGTATGGCTATTGGATGAGAATGGTTATGTTTGTCCATCTCTTGGTTAATGCGAGCAATTACTCCTTTCTTAGACCCCACCATGCTAGGAGCACCATCAGTTGTCACACTGGCTAGTTTAGCCCAGTTCAGCTCCAAACCATTCACAGTTTGGCAAACCTTTTCATAGATATCCTCTCCTGTAGTTGTTCCTTTGATGCTTTGCAGTGCAGCAAGCTCTTCTGTGACTTCGAAATAGTCATTCGTCCCACGAATAAAAATTAGAAGTTGTGCAGAATCACGAACATCATTGCTTTCGTCGAGTGCTAAGGAAAAATAAGAAAGTTTTATTGTGGAGTTTTGCAAATGCTGATGCAAATTGTCTCCCATTTCTTCAATCCTCCGTGTAATTGTAGGTCCTGAAAGACTCACTGTACTAAATAAATCGGCCTTCTCTGGACACATCTCTTTGGCAACAGAAAGAAGGCATTCTTTAACAAATTCTCCCTCCACGAATGGTCTGCCAGTGCACGCTATTAGCTTGGCAACTTGAAAACCTGCTCGCAGTGATGAAATATTTAGCTGCTTCTGCTTCACAAAAGTATTTTGCTGAGTTGTTAATGTATTTTTCAGTTTTAATATTTTATCTTTTCTCACTTCTTCGACCAAACAATCATATTTATCTTTATGTTGAGTTTCATAGTGTCGACGTAAATTGTATTCTTTGAACACAGACACTATATTCTGGCATATCAGACACACAGCTCTTTCTTTGTACTGCATGAAAAAGTAATCATAAGTCCACTGTTCTTTGAATATCCTACACTCCGAGTCAATTTTTCTCTTTCTTGACATCATTGTTTCCTAGGGAGTCAAAATTGCTATTAGTAAAATTCCAATATATATACAGCGCTACAAAAACAATATACCAGCAATAACTTTGCCCACACAGAGACACAGACTGCACTGCCCATCAATGCAGTCTGATTGGGGGAACTCCGCTTTTACCCCAGGCTCACACTGGTGCGGGTGCCATTAAAAAGTTAATTACACCTGCAGTTTTGTTCACAGATCGCAGTGTGATCTGCGAACTCGCATAGGAATCTAATCGCATGGGGGAGAAGACCCATGCGATCCGATTCCACTGCAGGAAAAAAGAAGGCACATGTGCCTTTTTTCTTCCGAATCTAATGCAAGTTCAGCCATACAAGTGTAATAAACGACTGGACCACGATGTCTGGCTCAGTGTCCTTTATTCGGTTCGTGCTGTACACCCACACGGCTGTCTTTACTCTGTAGCTTCTCCACGGTGCTGACTCCAATGTCGGCCCGATCCACAACAGCAGCTCCGCTGCTGTTTCTCTCACACAGCCCCCCTTGGCTGTACTCGCTGCAACTCCTCTCCCTCCGCAGCTCTGACAGCCTCTTGCTGTCTCTCTCTCTCTCCGCAGCTCCTCCTGGCAGCCACACCGCTGCCTCTAACATGCAGCCCTCTCTCTCTCTCTCTCCGCAGCTCCTCCTGGCAGCCACACCGCTGCCTCTAACACGCAGCCCTTCTGGCTGTCTCCTCTGCAGCTGCACACCACTCCGCAGCTTCCTCTTATCTTCGGGGTTGGCTCCCGATGGCCGTCGGCGCCCCCCCTCTCCACACTCGCCCGCGTGGCCTCACTCTTTTCCGCTCACACCCCGACTGCCTTCTCCTTCCGGTTTACCCGCTTAAGGACCCCCTACCTTTCACCCACGTCACCTGGCTCCGCCTCCTCGTGACGTCACATCCGGAAGGTCGCTTTCGCCCGCATTACACCACCCTCCCCCATAGAAAAAACCCAGCCGACCTCGGCTGAACAACACCAAAGCGTAATGCGGTGAACCGACCTTCCCCCTTAAAGGACACTAAGCATGCAATATAACAACAAGAACAACACACAAGTAACATCGACGAACGTACGAAAGCATGCGATAAATACGACGGCAAGAACAAGAACAATAACAACATACAATCAACGAAACGTAAGCGATTTGGAACGAGTGCGGGTCGCCGGCCCGTCCCGGACGGTCGGCGGCCCGCTTGTAGAACGGGGACGTGATGGAACACGAGAAATGACAGGGGGTAATTCCCCTGCTGCGATTGGAAGTCCACCGACATCTCGTGTCCCTGACGAATCAGTCTTGGTCGTATTCCGCGAATGCGCCTGCAGCGGGGTCGGAAGGGTCGCCGGGCTAGAAGGTCCCGCAGCCTTGGCAGGCGCCCTCCGAACAGGCCCACTCCTCCCCCGCGGTGTCACGGTCGGCCTGTCTGGAACAGGTACGACAGGCGCTCCAGCAAGATCAATGGACGCAGGCGGGGAAGAGTCAGAGTCAGCAGCAACAGACCCCGGCAAGGCAACATTGGGAGATGACGCATCACGTAGGGGAGCAACATATGGTTTCAACCGCGACGTATGAACAAACCAACGGCGAGAACCAAACTGAACGCGCGCCGACTGTGGATTGGGAACCTCAATGAGGCGCACAGGACCATGCCAAGGTTTGTGCAATTTAGGAGAGGTCCCCGGCCGCACCTGCGGGCAATGGAGCCAGGCCAGGTCTCCCACCTTCCAGGGGCACTCCCCCTCAGACCGCCGAGCATACCGCTCGTTCCGGGCCTGGGCTTTGGCCGTAGCCACGCGGGCGTTTTCCCGCGCCTCCGTAACCCGGCGAACCGTGTCCTGAATGTATTCAGGGAGTGGTTTACGAGGTCCCTTCACCCCAGTACCCAATTGCACATCCACCGGAGGCACGTTTTCCCGACCATACATAAGGTAAAACGGCGAATACCCTGTAGCCGCATGGGGCGTCATCCTGTACGCCGAAAGCACTCCGGGGATGTGCAGATCCCAATCCGATTGCTGTTCACTCACAGTATGGCAAAGCATGGCAGACAATGTCCTGTTCAGCCGCTCAACCATACCATCCGTCTGCGGATGGTATGGAGATGTCCGTATCTTCTTAGTCCCAAGGCCTGCGCACACTTCAGCCAATAATTTAGAAGAGAAATTTCGGCCCTGGTCCGTGAGGAGTCTCTCCGGCGCCCCCTTGTCCATAATGTACCCAAACAAAAAGGCGTCGGTGATGGCCGCGGCCGACTGATCGGGCAACGGCCAGGCCATCGGCCAACGGGAGAGGTACTCAACCCCTACCAGCAAATATTTATTACCCCTCGCCGATGGTGGAAAAGGTCCCAATATGTCCAGTGCCACCAATTCATTGACTCGAGACACCTGAATCGACTGGAGAGGCGGCACGTAAGGATGTTTCGGCGGCTTACGTCGTGCACACGCAGGGCACGCGCGCACGTGCCCTACGACATCTGTCGCCATGCCGTGCCAAAAATAATGACGTTGCAACGTCAACAAGGTCTTCTGCACCCCTAAATGTAAGAGAGTGTCACAATGGAGGGTTCTAATCAACTCGAATCGCAAGGACGTTGGTACCACCAGGCGCCAACGTTCCTGGAACCCCTCCCGCCACATAAGCAGACCATCTCGGAGAGCGGTTTGCGGCCCCACAGCCGTACTCGGACTCCCATTGTCCTTAGCAGACCGCTTCCGCAAGGACACCAATGACTCATCCATCATCTGTTCCCGAATCCAGACAGACCGCGGCAGATTCAAAACCCCGTCAGCCGGTCCCGGTTCCATCGGAGTGTCCGACTTCTCGACGGCCAACGTAAGCGGCTGAGGGGGGTTTGGAATCGGCGAACACCTATGCGTCCCCGACTCACATTTACAAGGGGCGCGCCGCGGTAATCTGGAAAGTGCGTCAGCGTTCGCATGGCGCACTCCCTTCCGATGTTGAATTTGGAAGGAAAATTCCTGTAGCGTGTCCAACCAACGTGCCAACTGTCCGGATGGCTGGTCAATTTTAAGGGCGTATTGCAAGGCCGCATGATCCGTACGCACAATAAAAGAACGACCGTAGAGGTATGGTCGAAATTGCCGTAGGAAAAAAACAACCGCCAATAGTTCTCTGCGAGTGACACAGTAGCGGGTTTCCGCAGGAGACAAGACTCGGCTACCATACGCCACGACACGCTCTACACCCCCTTTAGACTGTGATAACACCGCCCCAATACCTGTGTCACTCGCGTCCGTATCAAGAATGAATGGGTGATCGAAATCGGGATAATCCAATGTTGGGGCCGTGGCCAATAGATCACGCAGACTCCGAAAGGCCGCCTCCTCCGGCTGTCCCCAAACAAACTTCCGTCCTTTACCCGTAAGGAGATGCAAGGGCCTCGCAATCGTCGCAAAACCCGGCACAAATCTTCGGTAATACGAGGCAAATCCCAAAAACCGCCGAACATCCCCCACGGTGGCCGGAGTCGGCCAATCCCGGACGCACGCCGTCTTTTCCGGATCCGTGGACACTCCCTCAGCACTCACAATGTGCCCCAAATAGCGGACGGACCGTTGCAGTAGGTGACATTTCTTTGGTTTGAATTTCAATTTGGCAGAACGCATCCTCGTGAACACTGTCTCCAGCCGCGTCAAATGTTCATCAAATGTGCGGCTGAAGACAATGATATCGTCCAAATATATAAGACATGTCTCCCACTGCAACCCCGTCAAAACGAGCTCCATCAATCTTTGAAATGTAGCAGGGGCCGCATTCAATCCCATCGGGAGACAGTTGAATTGAAATAACCCCTGCGGCGTACGGAATGCGGTTTTCTCCCGCGAGGACTCGTCAAGGGGAAGCTGCCAAAATCCCGAAGAGAGGTCCAGTGTGGAAAAGAACTTAGCCCCCGACAATGCGTCGAGGGAGTCATCCATACGCGGCAGGGGGTACGCATCTGCCACCGATATCTTATTCAATTTGCGGAAATCAACACAAAATCGCAATTTGCCATCCTTCTTCTTAACCAAGACGACTGGAGCGCCCCATGGGCTGTTAGATGGCGATATAATGTCCGCAGCCAACATGTCTTCCACTGCCCCCCGTACGTGTTCTCGCTCCGCAGGACTCATCCGATGCGAATTTAATCGAATAGGGGCAGCATCGCCCGTCTCAATGTGATGGTAAAGCAACGAAGTGCGGCCCAAATCCAAATCATCGGAGCTGAACACATCGGAATATGTCAACAACAATTTACGCAGCGCACCACGTTGCTCCATGGACAGGGAAGAATTTTCGTCACATAAATGAGCAACCCAACGATCATCCGAACTCCTTGGCTCGGAAACCCCAGCAACAACTCCCCGGCTATGTGGACAATCATGGGTCGCAAACGCCGTAGTGGCATGTGCCACAACCGTACCGGCCGGGACACGGACGTTTTCTCCCCCCGCATTAAGCACCTGTAAAAACGGTAATTGATCCGGCCGGACGATGGTCTGTGCCCCCACTAACGCCAACCCGGTTGTTATCGCGGCGGACGGTGACAACAAGACCCCTACTGCTCCTAGCCGATCAGGCAGGGGCTTCCGATACCGCAAGGGTATAAGCATCTGTGTACCAGGTGGGATGTCCACAGATGCGACGGACAGCGCCTGCACTTGTACGGCCGAAGCAGGTCGCCCCCAGGGCGACGGCAGAAACGAGATTTGACGGCCCCCCGGCAGTTCAATACAATTCTCATTGATTTTGATAAAAATGGGCATCTTAGCCAAAAAATCGGTGCCTAACAAACAAGGAACCGCCAAAGATCTCGATATCAACACAACACCCGAGGCCGACACATCCCCAATAGATATCTTAGCATCCACCTGACCCACGATACCCATGCTACCCCCGTTGGCAGCGACGCACGACCCATAAACCGGACGCACAGCCCCCGGCGGGATGCCCAACAGATGAAAAATGACATCCGAAATAATAGTCGCAGACGCGCCGGAGTCGACCAAAATGCGTACGTCCACCCCTTGTATAGACCCCGGTACAGTGGACGAGCCCGTAGCGGCCGCGACAACTCTCCGTGCCAACTTGCGCCATTGCGTGACCGAGCGACAAGGCCCCGTCGAAGGGCATGCTTTAACCACAACGTTAGGATGGCGCAACGACGGTGATGGGTGAGGTGTAAAGCCTTGCCGAGTGTCTGGTGCGTGCCGACATGCCTGTTTCGGAGGATCTTTAGCCGACTTGACCGGTGCCGAGGCCTCCTGCTGCGGCGGAGCCAGGAAGCGGGCCCAGCAGTCTCTGGCGTAGTGGCCCCTACGCCCGCAGCGGAAACATTCGGCCTCGTTGCGCCGAAGCGCAGGCCTCGCCTCCTGACGGGCCCGTTCTGGTAGCGCCGCGCGCGGTCTCGGCCCGCCGCGTCCCGTCCATGGAGCGGAGGCGGCCGTCAGTTGTTGAGGGCCCCGGTCATCCGGAACATAGACAGCCTGCGCAGGGTTCCACCCCAGCGCATCCCCTTCTTTGACGGGCCCCCCCGTCCACGCCGTCACTTGTTTCCAGCGACGGAGGTTGAATTGCGCATCGAGACACTTAGCAGCCGTCCGGGAAGTTAGCTTCTCATGCCCACACACAGGCATGGGGATCCCTAGATCCCGAGACAGCTCCAACATTTTCCCTAATATGAGAGGCTCGAGCAGGTCCTGTGGCGTCTCAGGATAAGCTGCCATGGCCAGCTCCAGCACCGCACCCCTGAACGCCACGGGCGACTCCTCTGGTGCTCGTTGTCGTTGAGCGAATCGCCGATGCGCATCATCTGGTGGCTCATAAGCATCGGCCATTTCTTGAAAAACACCACATAAAGTTGCCTTCTTATCGGTCGTTATGGAACGGAAGAATCGGACAGATTCGTCGTCCAGGAGAGTCGGCAACACCTCCAAAGCCTCCGCATCGGTCCATCTTGCTGTGCGTACCGCCGCCAAGAAGCGGCAGGCGAACGCGCTCCAGTCCCCACCGACGGAAAATTCTTTAACCGTTGTAAGGTGGCGACTCCGACTCCTCTTCCCGCCGTCTTCCAATGGTGGTGGTTGTGATGGCAAATTCAAAATGGCGTCGGCCCGCGGCGTGGCCAAGATGGCGGTTTGGCGCCACGGAGCGCGCAAAATGGCGGCCTCTTGCCGCGTGGGCAATGGCGGCGGCAGGACAGGCAACGTGGCGGCCCGCGGAGCACCACTTGCATCATCCATCGTCCCTGGCGCGACGAGATGGCATAGATGCGCCAGGACGTCCTTAAGTGCCTCCAGTTGTACCGCCATCGCTTGCCATCGTTGATCCGCGTCTGATGATGTCGACGGACCCGCCACCGCGCCAACATCCTCCACTCCCGTTCCCGTGGTCGCCTCAGCCGGGCTCTCCTCCACCACCCCAACAGGATCCGTGGTTGGAGGGAGTTCGTCGTCGTCGGACGAAGAAGCCGATGCAGGCGCCGGATTAACTTTCTTCCTCACTTGTTTCGACATGCCGTTGCACTTCCGACACCAGTGTAATAAACGACTGGACCACGATGTCTGGCTCAGTGTCCTTTATTCGGTTCGTGCTGTACACCCACACGGCTGTCTTTACTCTGTAGCTTCTCCACGGTGCTGACTCCAATGTCGGCCCGATCCACAACAGCAGCTCCGCTGCTGTTTCTCTCACACAGCCCCCCTTGGCTGTACTCGCTGCAACTCCTCTCCCTCCGCAGCTCTGACAGCCTCTTGCTGTCTCTCTCTCTCTCCGCAGCTCCTCCTGGCAGCCACACCGCTGCCTCTAACATGCAGCCCTCTCTCTCTCTCTCTCCGCAGCTCCTCCTGGCAGCCACACCGCTGCCTCTAACACGCAGCCCTTCTGGCTGTCTCCTCTGCAGCTGCACACCACTCCGCAGCTTCCTCTTATCTTCGGGGTTGGCTCCCGATGGCCGTCGGCGCCCCCCCCTCTCCACACTCGCCCGCGTGGCCTCACTCTTTTCCGCTCACACCCCGACTGCCTTCTCCTTCCGGTTTACCCGCTTAAGGACCCCCTACCTTTCACCCACGTCACCTGGCTCCGCCTCCTCGTGACGTCACATCCGGAAGGTCGCTTTCGCCCGCATTACACAAGCATATGGCTGAACTCACACTGCACAGAGATCGCAACAGTATGAACCGGGGCTTACACAACATACAACATATAACCTCATACAACTGAATAGCAATCAGAATATAAATGCACTTACTGTCATTTAAATTGGGGGTCCTACTCCTCGGCTGTCTGTCACTGACCAGCACGGGAAAACAGCAGGCAGCCCCTCCAGAGATCAGAGATCACTCTGTTATTACCCCTCTATCATCTACATCCCCAGCACACAGGAATATCACTGGGAGTGGAGCCGAGGGGCAAGTGAGGGAGCTGAGGGAAGGAGAGCCAGTCAAGCGCAGCCAGGGGAGGGCTGGCAGCCTTAGGCCTGGGGGGCAAATCCAGTCGATTGGCCCATTGAACCATTCACCAGCGCAGCCCAATGAGTGCCCACCGCCGCAGCTCAATCAGTGCCCACCGCCGCAGCTCAATTAGTGCTCGCCAGCGCAGCCCAATCAGTGCTCGCCACCGCAGCCCAATCAGTGCCCACCACTGCAGCCCAATGAGTGCTCACCAGCGCAGCCCAATCAGTGCTCACCAGCGCAGCCCAATTAGTGCTCACCAGCGCAGCCCAATTAGTGCTCACAAGCGCAGCCCAATCAGTGCTCACAAGCGCAGCCCAATTAGTGACCATGGGCCGGATAAATGTCCTCGGTGGGCCGCATGTGGCACGCGGGCCGTAGTTTGAGGACCCCTGCACTACACTATACACAGCACTATACACTACTATACACTACACTATACACTACACTATACACTACACTATACACTACACACTACACTATACACTACACTATACATTATACACTACACTATAGACTACACTATACATTACACTATACACTACACTACACTATACACTACACTATACACTACACTATACACTACACACTACACTATACACTACACTATACACTACACTATACATTATACACCACACTATACACTACACACTCTACACTACACTATACACTACACTATACACTACACTATACATTAGACTATACACTACATATACACTACACTATACACTACATACACCGCACTATACACTACACTATACACTACACAACACACTACACACACTACACACTACACTACACACTCACGTGCTTCAGCTCGAGCAGCAACTTCCTGGAGACGTCGATCTTCTTCCTGAGGATGGGCTTCACCACCACCACATTGCCCTTCGCACAGAGACACAGAGAGACACAGAGACACACACAGAGACACACACAGAGACACACACAGAGAGAGACACAGAGACACACACAGGGACAGAGACACACACACAGAGACACACAGAGACACACACAGAGAGACAGAGACACAGAAACACACACAGAGAGACAGAGACACACACACAAAGACACACAGAGAGACACAAAGACACACAGAGAGACAGAGACACAGATACACACAGAGAGACAGAGACACAGGGAGACACAGAAAGACACAGAGAGACAGAGACACACACAGACAAACAAAGACACACACAGAGAGAGACACACAGAGACACAGAGATGGAGAGAGAGACAGAGAGAGATGGAGAGAGACAGAGAGACACAGAGAGTCAGGGAGAGACAGACAGATACAGAAAGACGGAGAGAGAGAGATACACAGAGTGAGACAGACACAGAGAGAGAGAAAGAGACAGAAAGACAGAAAGACAGACACAGAAACAGCAGTGTCAGCCGGTCCTCCATATTTTTCTCCAGATCCTCCACCAACCTCTCCACCGCTGGAGCCACACCTGAACCGCCACGCTCCCAAGCCCCGCAACCACCACCACCCCCCCCCCCGCACATTATTTGTATCAGAGAGCCACTCCCTGGTCAAATTGGCAGTCTCCTGCCATCGACTGGAGGACTTTCCACACCCCTCATGGTGACCGGCGCCAGAGCCGGTCCCACCGGACCTCCTGAATGCCGCAGAGATTATGGGCGGTAACGGTCCAGCTCCCGACAGAGGAGTGGCAGCCTCTCCTCCACTACACACATCTAAAACAATCCACCGGACCTCCTGAATGCAATAGAGATCCAGGCGGTACTGGTCCAGCTCCCGACAGAGGAGTGACAGCCTCTCCTCCTCCACACACATCTAAAACAGTTCACCGGACCTCCTGAATGCAACAGAGATCCAGGCGGTACCGGTCCAGCTCCCGACCGAGGAGTGGCAGCCTCTCCTCCACTACACACATCTAAAACAGTCCACCAGACCTCCTGAATGCAGCAGAGATCCAGGCGGTACCGGTCCAGCTCCCGACAGAGGAGTGGCAGCCTCTCCTCCACTACACACATCTAAAACAGTCCACCGGACCTCCTGAATGCAACAGAGATCCAGGCGGTACCGGTCCGGCTCCCGACAGAGGAGTGGCAGCCTCTCCTCCACTACACACATCTAAAACAGTCCACTGGACCTCCTGAATGCAACAGAGATCCAGGCGGAACCGGTCCAGCTCCCGACAGAGGAGTGGCAGCCTCTCCTCCGCAGTGAGCGTTCAAACATTCCACATGGCCACTCACAGTGGCTTTTACCACCATCGACACTACCACTACGACCACCACTACCACCACTACCAACATTATCACCACCACCACCACCTCAACTAGCCACCACTTTCACCACTAACACTACCACCACTATCACTGACACCACTGCAACCGCCACTACCAACACTACCACCACCACTACTACCATCACTATTACCACTACCACCACTACCACCACTACCATCACTACCACCACTACCACCACTACTACCATCACTATCACCATTACCACCACCACCGCTATCACCACAATTACCACCATACCCACAACCACCACCTCCACCACCTGAATCACAAGCACCATTACCACCACCACTATCACCACCAGCACTACCACATCTACCACTACCACCACTATTACCACCACAACCACCACTATCACCACCATCACCTCCACCACCACGACTACCACCACCACCACCTCCACCACCACCTCCACTACCACCACAACTACCACCAACAACAACAACCGCCATTCGCAACTAAGTGGCGGTGACGTCACCACGACGCTTGTGCCAGGCCATGTGCACCTTGAGGCCACGTGAAGTGTCGAACGCCCCCTGGCAGGAGGTCACGGGGCAGACCCAGCAGGTGCCACGGGTCGACTGACTGAGATGACTGAGACGACTGGCTGATGCACCACCTGTGCCCCCTACTGTGCCACCACCACTACCACCACTACTACCACCACTACCATCACCACCACCATCACCTCCACCACTACCACCACTACCACTACTACCACCACCACTACCACCACCACTACCACCACCACCACTACCACCACCTCCACCACTACCACCACTACCACCACCAACACTACTACCACCACCACCACTACTACCACCACCACCACTACTACCACCACCACTACCACCACCACCATCACCACCACCATCACCACCACCACCTCCACCACTACCACCACCACCACGTGTGAGTGACTGGGGTCTGTACCTTGTAGGAGGCCACAGTGGGGGACCCCTCCCGTGGGCCTTCGACGCTGCAGAAGGAACCACGTCGGGAGGTCGTCTGCAGTGATAACGCAACTCGATTACTACACTACACACTACACTATACACTACACTATACACTACACACTACACTATACACTACACTATACACTACACACTATACACTACACTATACACTACACACTACACTATACACTACACTATACACTACTATACACTACACTATACACTACACTATTATACACTACACTATACACTACACTACTATACACTACACACTACACTATACACTACACTATACACTACACTATACACTACACTACACACTACACTAGACACTACACTATACACTACACTACACACTACACTATACACTACACTAATACACTACACACTACACTATACACTACACACTACACTATACACCATACACTACACACTACACTGCACACTACACTATACACTACAAACTACACACTACGTTATACACTACACTACACTATAAACTACACTACACACTACACTATACACTACAAACTACACTACACAATACACAATACACTACACTACACACTACACTACACAATACACTATACTACACACTATACACTAAACTATACACTACACTACACACTACACTATACACTACACTATACACACTACACTACACTATACACTACACTATACACTACACTATACACTATACTACACTATACACTACACTATACACTACAACACATACTACACTACACACTATAGACTCCATGCTGAGTGGCTCACTGGAGAGGCGTCCAGTCTTCCCCCAGCAGCCAGCTTGCTCCTCCTCAGCCGCTCCGCGCCATCGCCCAGCAGCTCAACATCCTCCCAGCGAACACGCCACAGCCTCTTGCGCAACTCGCTCTCCAGCCTCACCCTCCTGTGTGTAGTGTAGTGTATAGTGTAGTGTGTAGTGTATAGTGTAGTGTAGTGTGTAGTGTAGTGTGTAGTGTAGTGTGTAGTGTAGTGTGTAGTATGTATAGTGTAGTGTGTAGTGTATAGTGTAGTGTGTAGTGTAGTGTATAGTGTAGTTTGTAGTGTAGTGTAGTGTGTAGTGTAGTGTGTAGTGTATAGGGTATAGTGTAGTGTATATTGTAGTGTATAGTGTAGTGTATAGTGTAGTGTATAGTGTAGTGTGTAATGTAGTGTATAGTGTAGTGTATAGTAGTGTAGTGTATAGTGTAGTGTATAGTGTAGATTATCTAGTGTTGTGTTTAGTGTAGTGTATAGTATAGTGTGTAGTGTATAGTGTAGTGTAGAGTGTAGTGTGTAGTATAGTGTAGTGTACAGCGTAATGTATAGCGTAGTGTAGTGTATAATGTAGTGTAGTGCATAGTGTAGTGTAGTGTATAGTGTAGTGTATAGTATAGTATAGTGAGTAGTGTAGTGTGTAGTGTATTGTATAGTGTAGTGTATAGTGTAGATTATATCGTGTTATGTTTAGTGTAGTGTATAGTGTGTAGTGAGTGGTGTAGTGTAGTGTATAGTGTAGTGTGTAGTGTAGTATTGTAATGTAGTAGTGTGTAGTGTAGTGTATAGTGTAGTTTATAGTAGTCTAGTGAGTAGTGTATAGTAGTGTAGTAGCGTATAGTGTAGTGTATAGTGTAGTGTGTAGTGTAGTGTATAGTGTAGTGTAGTGTGTAGTGTAGTGTACACTACCCAATACACTACTACACTACTACACAACACTACTACACTACTACTACACTACTACTACTACACTACTACTGTAATGCGGGCGTAAGCGACCTTCCGGATGTGACGTCACGGAGAGGTGGGGTTATGTGACGTGGGAGAAAGGTTCGGGTCCTTAAGGGGAGAAACCGGAAGGAGACGGGAGAGAGTTGGAGACTGAGCAAGGGTGAGGCAACGCAGGGCGAAACCAGGGAGGGGTGGCACCGTCGGCCAGCGGTGACCAACCCCGGGAGCAGCCAGCGGGGCTGCGTGAGGAGACAGCAGTGGGGCTGCTGGAGAGGGAGAGCATTGGAGGAGCTGCAGCGAGTACAGCCAGGGGGGCTGTGTATGGGAGACAGCAGCGAGGCTGCTAGAGGCTACGGGAGCGACAGGAAAACCGCCGCGAGGCTGTCAGAGGCTACGGGAGCGACACGAGGAGGAGCTGCAGCGAGTACAGCCAGGGAGGCTGCGTGAGAGTAACAGCGGCGAGGCTGCTAAGAGGCTACGGGAGCGACAGAGACCAACAGCGGGGCTGTTAGTGGTGACGGGTGTAACAGCAGCGTCGGCACCGGGTGGAAGGTCTCAAAGGAGGACAGCCGTGTGGGAGACAGCAAACGAACCGAATAAAGGACACCAAGCCAGATATCGTGGTCGAGTCTTTTATTACACTGGTGTCAGAAGTGCAACGGCATGTCAAAGCAAGTAAGAAAGAAAATTATTCCGGCGCCAGCATCGGCTTCTTCGTCCGACGACGACGACCTCCCTCCAACCATGGATTCTGCTGGGGTGGTGGAGGAGAGCCCTGCTGAAGCGAGCACGGGGACTGGAGTTGAAGATGTCGCCGCGGTGGCGGGCCCCCCAACATCATCGGACGCTGATCCACGATGGCAGCAGATGGCGGAGCAACTGGAGACTCTCAAGGACGTCCTGGCGCAATTGTGTCATCTCGTCACGCCAAGGACGGCGACGGAGAGAGCAGAGAGTGCTCCACAGGCCACCACATTGTCTTCGCTTCCGACGCCATCAGCCACGCGGCACGAAGCCGCCATCTTGCGCGCTCCGCGGCTGGAAACCGCCATCTTGACCACGCCGCGGTTCGACGCCATTTTGAACTTACCACCGGAGGAACCATCGTTGGAGGACGGAGTGAAGAGGAGGCGGAGTCGCCATCTTACCACAGTCAAGGAATTCTCCATCGGGGCCGATTGGAGCGCTTTCGCCTGCAGATTCTTGGCGGCGGTCCGTTCTGCGAGGTGGACCGATGCTGAGGCCTTAGAAGTGTTGCCGACTCTTCTGGATGACGAATCAGTTAGATTTTTTCGTTCCATAACGGCCAAAAAGAAGAAGACATTACGTGGAGTTTTTGAAAAAATGGCCGACGCTTACGAGCCACCTGACGATGCGCATCGGCGATTTGCTCAACGACAACGAGCGCCCGAGGAATCGCCCGTTGCATATAGGGGTGCGGTGCTGGAGTTGGCTATGGCCGCATATCCAGAGACGACACCTGACCTGCTCGAGCCTCTCATCTTGGGTAAGCTGCTCGAGCTGTCTCGGGATCTAGGGATTCCCATGCCTGTGTGTGGGCATGAGAAGCTCACTTCCCGGGCGGCAGCAAAATGTCTGGATGCACAATTCAACCTCCGACGGTGGAAGCAAGTCGCGGCATGGACGGGGGGCCCGTCGCAGAGGGTGGCGCTCTGGGTTGGGACCCTACGAAGGCGGTCTACGTGCCGGATGGGGGGGACCCTCAGGAGCTGACGGCCGCCTCCGGTCCTTGGTCGGGACGCGGTGGGCCGGGCCCGCGCGCTGCACCACCGGTACGGGGCCGGCGGGATGCAAGGCCTGCGCTTCGGCGCAACGACGTCGACTGCTTCCGCTGCGGGCGGAGGGGCCACTACGCAAAGGACTGCTGGGCCCGCATCCCGGGTCCGCCGCAGCAGGAGGCCTCATCAACGGACAAGCCGACCAAGGAACCTCCGAAACAGGCAAGTCGGCACGCACCAGACACCCGGCAAGGCTTTGCACCTCACCCATCACCTTCGTTGTGCGATCCAAATGTTGTTGTTAAAGAGAGGCCATCGACGGGGCCTTGTCACTCGGTGACGCAGTGGCGCAAATTTGCATGGATGGTCGTCGCGGCCGCTACGTGTTCGTCCACTGTACCGGGTCTATACAAGGGGTGGACGTGCGCATTTTGGTCGATTCCGGGGCGTCCGCGACTATTATTTCGGATGTCATTTTCCATCTGTTGGGCATCCCACCGGGGGCCGTGCGTCCGGTTTACGGGTCGTGCGTTGCTGCGAACGGGGGTAGCATGGGCATCGTGGGCCAGGTGGACGCTAAAATATCTATCGGGGATGTGTCGGCCTCGGGCATTGTGTTGATTTCAAGATCCTTGGCAGTTCCTTGTTTATTGGGCACTGATTTCCTGGCTAAGATGCCTATTTTGATCAAAATTAATGAGAATTGTATTGAACTGCCGGGTGGCCGTCAAATCTCGTTTCTGCCGTCGCCCTGGGGGCGACCTGCTTCAGCCGCAAGTGCAGGCGCTGTCCGTGGCATCTGTTGACATCCCACCTGGCTCACAGATGCTTATTCACTTGCGGTATCGGAAGCCCCTGCCTGATCGGCTAGGAGCGGTTGGGGTCTTGTTGTCACCATCAGCCACGATAACGGCCGGGTTGGCGCTGGTTGGGGCACAGACCATCGTCCGGCCGGATCAATTACCGTTTTTACAGGTGCTCAATGCGGGTGCTGAAAACGTCTGTGTCCCGGCTGGTACGGTTGTGGCACATGCCACTACGGCATTTACGGCTCAGGATTGTTCGCATAGCCAGGGGGTGGTTGCTGGTGTTTCCGAGCCTGTGGCTTCGGATAATCGCTGGATTGCTAACTTATGTGACGGAAATTCTTCCCTGTCCGTGGATCAACGTGGTGCGCTTCACAAATTGTTATTGACGTATTCGGATGTGTTCAGCTCCAATGATTTGGATTTGGGACGCACCTCGTTGCTTTACCATCATATTGATACAGGCGACGCTGCCCCTATTCGGTTGAATTCGCACCGAATGAGTCCCGCCGAGCGAGAACACGTTCGGGGGGCAGTGGAAGACATGTTGGCTGCGGACATTATATCGCCATCTAACAGCCCATGGGGCGCGCCTGTGGTTTTGGTCAAGAAAAAGGATGGCAAATTGCGATTTTGTGTTGATTTTCGCAAATTGAATAAGATATCGGTGGCAGATGCGTATCCCCTGCCGCGTATGGACGACTCCCTCGATGCATTGTCGGGGGCTAAGTTCTTTTCTACACTGGACCTCTCTTCGGGATTTTGGCAGCTTCCCCTTGACGAGCCCTCACGGGAGAAAACCGCATTCCGTACGCCGCAGGGGTTATTTCAATTCAACTGCCTTCCGATGGGGCTGAATGCGGCCCCTGCCACATTTCAAAGGTTGATGGAGCTCGTTTTGACGGGGTTGCAGTGGGAGACATGTCTCATATATTTGGACGATATTATTGTCTTCAGCCGCACATTTGATGAACATTTAAGGCGGCTGGAGACGGTGTTCATGAAGATGCGCTCCGCGAATTTGAAATTCAAACCAAAGAAATGTCACCTACTGCAACGGTCCGTCCGTTATTTGGGGCACATCGTGAGTGCTGAGGGGGTGTCCACGGACCCGGAAAAAACGGCGTGCGTCCGGGATTGGCCAACTCCGGCCACCGTGGGGGATGTACGTCGGTTTTTGGGATTTGCCTCGTATTATCGAAGATTTGTGCCGAATTTTGCGACGATCGCGAGGCCCTTGCACCTCCTTACGGGTAAGGGACGTAAGTTTGCGTGGGGACCGCCGGAAGAGGCGGCCTTTCAGAGTCTGCGCGATCTGTTGGCTACGGCCCCAACATTGGATTATCCCGATTTCGATCACCCATTCATTCTTGATACGGACACGAGTGACACAGGTATTGGCGCGGTATTATCTCAGTCTAAAGGGGGCGTAGAGCGCGTCGTGGCGTATGGTAGCCGGGTCTTGTCTCCCGCGGAAACCCGCTACTGTGTCACTCGCAGGGAACTCCTGGCCGTTGTTTTTTTCCTACGTCAGTTTCGGCCGTACCTTTACGGTCGTTCCTTTATCGTGCGTACGGATCATGCGGCCTTGCAATATGCTCTTAAAATGGATCAGCCATCCGGCCAGTTGGCGCGTTGGTTGGACACGCTGCAGGAATTTTCCTTCCAAATTCACCATCGGAAGGGGGTGCGCCATGCGAACGCAGACGCACTTTCCAGATTGCCGCAGCGCTCCCCTTGCAAATGTGCGTCGGGGACGCATAGATGTACGCCCAGTCTATCCCCCCCTCAGCCGCTGGCGTTAGCTGTCGAGAAGTCGGATGCTCCGATGGAACCGGGCCCGACTGACGGGGTTTTGAATTTGCCGCGGTCTGTTTGGATTCGGGAGCAGATGATGGATGAGTCGTTATTGTCCTTGCGGAAGCGATCTAAGGTGGAGAATGGGAGTCCGGGTACGGATGGGGTACCGGAAACCGCTCTCCGAGATGGTCTGCTCATGTGGAGGGAAGGACTCCAGGAACGCTGGCGTCTGGTTGTGCCAACGTCCCTGCGATACGAGTTAATTAGAACTCTCCATTGTGACACGCTCTTACATCTGGGTGTGCAGAAGACCTTATTGACGTTGCAACGTCATTACTTTTGGCACGGCATGGCGACAGATGTCATAGGGCACGTCCGCGCGTGCCCTGATTGTGCCCAACGTAAGCCACCTAAACATCCTTATGTGCCGCCTATACAGTCAATTCAGGTGTCTCGGGTTAATTAATTGGTGGCACTGGACATTTTGGGACCTTTCCCACCATCGGCGAGGGGTAATAAATATTTGCTGGTTGGGGTTGAGTACCTCTCCCGTTGGCCGATGGCCTGGCCGTTGCCCGACCAATCGGCCGTGGCCATTACTGACGCCTTTTTGTTCGGGTACGTTATGGACAAGGGTGCGCCTGAGAGACTCCTCACGGACCAGGGCCGAAATTTCTCTTCTAAATTATTGGCGGAAGTGTGCGCGGGCCTTGGGACTAAGAAAGTACGGACATCCCCATACCATCCGCAAACGGATGGTATGGTTGAGCGGCTAAACCGGACATTGTCTGCCATGCTGTGCCATACGGTGAGTGAACAACAATCAGATTGGGACCTGCACATCCCGGGGGTGCTTTCGGCATACCGGATGACTCCTCATGCGGCTACAGGTTATTCGCCGTTTTACCTTATGTATGGTCGGGAAAACGTGCCGCCGATGGATGTGCAATTGGGAACCGGTGTGAGGGGACCTCGTAAACCACTCCCAGATTACATTCGGGACACTGTTCGCCGGGTCACGGAGGCGCGGGAGAGTGCCCGCGCGGCTACGGCCAAAGCCCAGGCCCGGAACGAGCGGTATGCTCGACGTTCCAAGGGGGAGTGCCCCTGGAAGGTTGGGGACCTGGCCTGGCTCCATTGCCCGCAGGTGCGGCCGGGAACCTCTCCTAAATTTCACAAACCTTGGCAAGGGCCCGTCCGCCTCATTGAGGTTCCCAACCCTCAGTCGGCGCGTGTTCAGATTGGATCTCGCCGCTGGTTTGTTCACACGTCGCGCTTGAAACCATATGTTGCTCCCCTACATGATGCGTCATCTCCTAATGTTGCCTTGCTGGGGTCTGTTGCTGCCGACTCTCCCCTGCCTGCGTCCATTGATCTTGCAAGAGCGCCTGTCATGCCTGTTCCAGACAAACCGGCCGTGACGCCGCAGGTGACGAAGGGCCCTGCTCGGAAGGTACCTGCCAGGACTGCGGGAACTCCGGGCCCTGCGGCCCTTCCGACCCCGCTGCAGGCACATTCGCGGGACACGTCCGGGCAGTGGCGGCTGGTGATATTTATTTTTGGGGGTGCGCATTTTTTTTATTTTATTGAGGGGGGCAAATAAATATAAAGCAGTACCAAAAACCATTTTGACTACTTGAATATAAATTTTGATGATCTTTATTTACATTTCAGACCAAAAGAAGTACCAAAAAGCATGTTTCCTACTTGAACATAAATGTTTCTTTTTTATATACATTTCAGACCAAAGTACCAAAAAGCATGTTTCCTACTTGAACATAAAAACGTTAGTTTCATGCTATTATCAATATGGCTGCGGCTACTTTCATGACGTTTGCATTTGTCAGAGAGATGTTTGAGGTCTCTTACCCCCGTCGTTGTCCACAAAACTTCAGTGCCGACACTTTGAAATAAAAGACAGGGAAAACAAAAAAGAGAATTGCTAACATCACATCCAGCCAGCCACCTCCGTTTCTCATAACAAGCGCGGGTGAAGCTTCGTGTGTAGCTTCGTCCTCTGTCACTGGCCTGCTGCTGGATTTGTAAATCGGGTTGGTCCGGTCTGAGATCCTTTATCTTTTTTATTTCTTCCAGCGAAAGCCTTGTGAAAGGGTTTTTTTGTAAATAAATTACAGAATTTGGATGAACTGCTGCCATTGTTTACACAAAAAATTTGATCAGCCTAGCAAGTCTCGAAGTGGTGTCGCCAGCGCACTCGCAGTAGTGGCCCAGAGCGTAAATTTGAATGACAGGTGACGAGAACCAATCAGATTGGATAAAATAACATGTAGCCAATTCTGATTGGCCAGGGACGCAACGACTTGCGCCCCGAGGAGAATCTTTAAGAAACCAATTAGAGACCAGCTTCAGGTCACATGCTGTCCGAAAATTTAAAGTCTCATATAGACATCCATTTGTCCGGCGCCCCGCATGAAACACATTGAAAAACATAGAAAATAGTTGACCGATTAAAGCCAGTTTTTATTAAATGCTGATGCTTTTCTTACTACCAGCCGGCACATCGTATGAAAAAAATATTTTATTTATGTATTTTTATATAATTTTTGTATATGTAAATTTCTTGAATCTTGATGGGGGCGGCGCTCCTGCGCCCTCTATTGACGAGCCGCCACTGCGTCCGGGGCTAATTCTTCAGGGACACGGGACGTTGGTGGACCTCCAACATCGACAGGAGGATTACGCCCTGTCACTCCTCAAACTCCATCACGTTCCCGCTCTGCGGGTGGGCCGCCGACCGTCCGGGACGGGCCGGCGACCCGCACACGTTCTAAATCCCTTACGTTTCGTTGATTGTTATGTTGCATTGTTGTTCTTACTGTTATATTTATTGCCTGCTTCTCGTACGTTCGTTGATTGTTATGTTGTGTTGATTGTTCTTACTGTTATATTGCATGCTTGGTGTCCTTTGGTGTGTCAAGGTCGGTTTCGCCCGCATTACTGTTTGGTATTGTTCAGCCGAGGTCGGCTGGGTTTTTCTCTACGGGGGAGGGTGGTGTAATGCGGGCGTAAGCTACCTTCCGGATGTGACGTCACGGAGAGGTGGGGTTATGTGACGTGGGAGAAAGGTTCGGGTCCTTAAGGGGAGAAACCGGAAGGAGACGGGAGAGAGTTGGAGACTGAGCAAGGGTGAGGCCACGCAGGGCGAAACCAGGGAGGGGTGGCACCGTCGGCCAGCGGTGACCAACCCCGGGAGCAGCCAGCGGGGCTGCGTGAGGAGACAGCAGTGGGGCTGCTGGAGAGGGAGAGCATTGGAGGAGCTGCAGCGAGTACAGCCAGGGGGGCTGTGTATGGGAGACAGCAGCGAGGCTGCTAGGGGCTACGGGAGCGACAGGGAAACAGCCGCGAGGCTGTCAGAGGCTACGGGAGCGACACGAGGAGGAGCTGCAGCGAGTACAGCCAGGGAGGCTGCGTGAGAGTAACAGCGGCGAGGCTGCTAAGAGGTTACGGGAGCGACAGAGACCAACAGCGGGGCTGTTAGTGGTGACGGGTGTAACAGCAGCGTCGGCACCGGGTGGAAGGTCTCAAAGGAGGACAGCCGTGTGGGAGACAGCAAACGAACCGAATAAAGGACACCAAGTCAGATATCGTGGTCGAGTCTTTTATTACACTACTACTACACTTCTACACTACTTATTACACTACTACACTACCTACTACACTACTACACTACACTACAACTACACTACTACTACCACTACACTTCTGCACTACACTACTACACTACTACTACACTACTACACTACTACTACACTACTACACTACACTACCTACTACACTACTACACTACCTACTACACTACACTACCAACTACACTACACACTACACTACTACTACTACACTACTACACTATACTACTACACTACTACTACACTACTACTACACTACTACTACACTACCTACTACACTACCTACTACACTACAACTACAACACTACTACTACACTACACTACTACTACACTACCTACTACACTACTACTACACTACTACTACACTACTACTACACTACTACACTACTACTACTACACTACTACTACACTACCTACTACTACACTACTACTACACTACTACTACACTACCTACTACACTACTACTACACTACAACTACTACACTATCTACTACACTACTACTACACTACAACTACTACACTACTACACTACTACTACACTACTACACTACCTACTACACTATTACTACACTACACTACAACTACACTACTACACTACTACTACTACACTACTTACAACACTACTACTGCTACTACACTACTCCACTACTACACTACACTACTACTACACTACTACTACACTACCTACTACACTACACTACTACTACACTACTACTACACTACCTACTACACTACTACTACACTACCTACTACACTACTACACTTCAACTACTACACTACACTACTACTACACTACACTATTACTACACTACCTACTACATTACACTACTACACTACTACTACACTACACTACCTACTACAGTACTACACTACCTACTACACTACTACACTACAACTACTACACTACACTACTACTACACTACTACTACACTACTACTACACTATCTACTACTACACTACCTACTACTACACTACCTACTATTACACTACCTACTACACTACACTACTACACTATTACTACTACACTACTACTACACTACTACACTACTACTACACTACCTACTACACTACTACTACACTACTACTACTACTACACTACCTACTACACTACTACTACACTACCTACTACACTACCACTACTACTACACTACCTACTACACTACTACTACACTACCTGCTACACTACCTACTACACTACTACTACACTACCTACTACACTACACTACTACTACTACACTACCTACTACACTACACTACTACTACACTACTACACTACACTACTACTACACTACTACTACACTACCTATTACACTACACTAATACTACACCACTACTACACTACCTACTACACTACACTACTACTACACTACCTACTACACTACACTACTACTACACTACTCTACTACTACACTACTACTACTACACTACTTTACCTACTACACTACACTACTACTACTACACTACTACTACACTACCTACTACTACACTACCTACTACTACACTACCTACTACACTACACTACTACACTACTACTACTACACTACTACTACACTACCTACTACTACACTACTACACTACTACTACACTACTACTACACTACCTACTACACTACTACTACACTACAACTACTACACTACCTACTACACTACTACTACACTACAACTAATACACTACTAATACACTACCTACTACACTATACTACTACACTACTACTACACTACTACACTACCTACTACACTACTACTACACTACACTACAACTACACTACTACACTACTACTACTACACTACTTACTACACTACTACACTACTACTGCTACTACACTACTCCACTACTACGCTACTACTACACTACTACTACACTACTACTACACTACCTACTACACTACACTACTACTACACTACCTACTACACTACTACTACACTACCTACTACACCACTACACTACAACTACTACACTACACTACTACACTACTACTACTACACTACTACTACACTACACTACTACTACACTACCTACTACACTACACTACTACACTACTACTACACTACCTACTACACTAGTACTACACTACCTACTACACTACACTACTACTACACTACCTACTACACTACTACTACACTACCTACTACACTACTACACTACAACTACTACACTACACTACTACACTACTACTACACTACACTACTACTACACTATCTACTACTACACTACCTACTACTACACTACCTACTATTACACTACAACTACACTACCTACTACACTACTACTACACTACCACTACTACACTACCTACTACACTACCTACTACACTACTACCACACTACTACACTACTACACAACTACTACACTACCTACTACACTACCACTACTACTACACTACTACACTACCTGCTACACTACCTACTACACTACCTACTACACTACCACTACTACTACACTACCTACTACACTACTACTACACTACCTGCTACACTACCTACTACACTACTACTACACTACCTACTACACTACACTACTACTACACTACCTACTACACTACCTACTACACTACACTACTACTACACTACCTACTACACTACACTACTACTACACTACCTACTACACTACTACTACTACACTACTACTACTACACTACTCTACCTACTACACTACACTACTACTACACTACCTACTACACTTCTACTACACTACTTACTACACTACTACTACACTACCTACTACACTACACTACTACTACACTACCTACTACACTACTACTACTACACTACCTACTACACTACTACTACACTACTACTACACTACTACTACTACACTACTACTACACTACTACTACACTACCTGCTACACTGCCCCACATCACCTGTAGAGGAGCGACGAGGCCACCGTGATGAGGGCGAGCGCACAGCAGACGCACGACGTCACTAGCACCACGGGCGGCGTCGCCTCTGCAGGTACACAACGTACACAACATACAAAACATATACACATTACACACATTATATACAACGTACACAACATACACAACATACACACAACGTACACAACATGCACAACATACACACACTATATACACTATACACAACATACACAACGCACACAACATGTGCACAATATACACACAGCATACACAACATACACAACATTCACAACATGCACACCATACACAACATGTACACAATATACACACAACATACACAGCGTACACAACATGCACAACATACACAACATGTACACAATATACACGCAACATACACAACATATACAACGTACACATCATGCACAACATACACACACCATACACAATGTATACACGATACACAACATACACAACATATACACAATGTATACACTATACACAACATACACAACGTATCTTCATGGGACCTCTTTTGCCAGTACCAAAATATACTAATAGGGGTTTTCCCCTTTTATCTGGCAACAAAACTGACACCTTTTGCAAGGAATCATGTTTACATTAACCACAATACTTGCAGTCAAATGCAAACAAAAAACAATACTCTGGTAATTTATGCATTGTCTTTGAAACTGATTGGTCCACACCAGAGACAGCTTTCTTTGGAGCCTCATCTCATATGGTGTTCGACCAGATGACGTTAATGTAAACATGATTCCTTGCAAAAGGTGTCAGTTTTGTTGCCAGAAAAAAGGGGAAAACCCCTATTAGTATACACAACGTACACAACATATACACAACATACACACAATATACACAGCATGCACAACATATACACAATATATACAACATG
Source organism: Lampetra planeri (assembly GCF_965212315.1). Taxonomy (NCBI): domain Eukaryota; kingdom Metazoa; phylum Chordata; class Hyperoartia; order Petromyzontiformes; family Petromyzontidae; genus Lampetra; species Lampetra planeri. Next base: position 1,171,684 of record NC_136182.1, read on the forward strand.
CACAACATATACACACATTATATACAGCATGCACAACATGTACACAATATACACACAACACACACTACATACACAACATACACACATCATATACACTACATACACAACGTATACAACATGCACAACATATACACAATATACACACAACACACACAACATACACAACATACACACATCATATACACCACATACACAACGCATAAAACATGCACAACATATACACAATATACACACATTGTACACAACGTACACAACGAACACAACACACACACACTATATACACTATATACACAACATACACACACTATATACACAACATGCACATCATGCACAATATATACAACATATACAACGTACACAACATACACAACATATACACAATATACACATTATATACACTATACACACCATATACACAACAAACACATCATACACACACTATATACAATATATACACAACATATACACTATGTATACACACTATACACAACATACACAACATATACACTATGTATACGCAATATACACAACATACACACATCATACACACTATGTATAATATATACTATATACGCACTATACACAGCATACACAACATACACACTACATACACACTATATACATTATATACACACAACATACACAACGTACACACACAGTGTATATATAGTATATACACTGTGTGTGTATATATACACAATATATAATATATATATACACACGACATACACAATATACACAACATATAAACAATACACACTATATATACCCTGTATATACACTATGTATATGTAGTGGTGATACGCGCTGGCAGGAGGGATCGTGAGGCAGCGCGCGGTGATTGGTTACATCGAGTGGGTGCTCGCATCGCGGTCCGCATAGGCTCCGCCCCCTCGGGAGCGGAGGGCTATGTAGGGCGATGCGCGCGGGCACTCGGGGAGTTGGTAACCAGTGAAGAGAGAAGACGGAGGAAGAGATAGGCCCTGGGACCCCTAGCCCCGCTGCCCTTGTAAGGACCGGGGTTCTGAGAGGCTCAGAGGCGAGGCCTTGGGATTCACGATCCGACGCCCTTGTGAGGGCTCGGGCTGTGTAGCCCAGTGGTCGAGACCCGTGGTCTGACAAGAGGGGTCTGATAGCTCCCCGTGAGGAGAGCGTAGCCAGAGAGCCTGAGTCGAGGCAGAGATAGGCACGCGTACCCTACGGGAGAGACTGAGTGCGGCCCGAGCCGAGAGTGCGTAGGGGCCTGAGAGCTTCCCGTGGGGAGAGCGTAACCGGAGAGCCTGAGTCGAGGCAGAGTTAGGTGCGCATACCCCACGGGGAAGACGGAGTGCGTGGCCGAGTCAGGCACGTGTGACATAGGTGTTATCTCGGTTGGGACTGTTACGTGTGCAACCGTTGTGAATAAAGAGTGCTGCCCCATCAAGTCGTCTCCCGCCATTATTTAAGATACTACATATACACACTACATACACAATATACACATAACGTATGCACACTATATACACAGCATATACACACAATATACATAATGTGTGCATGTGTCTCTCTATGACTATCACTGTGTGTCTCTGTGTGTCTTTAGGTGTCTGTGTATCTCTGTGTGTCTCTGTGTCTGTGTGTGTGTCTCTAGGTGTGTCTCTAGGTGTCTGTGTGTCTGTGTGTGTGTCTGTGTGTGTCTCTCTGTGTGTGTGTCTCTCTGTTGGTGTCTCTGTGTGTGTCTCTGTGTGTGACTGTGTATGTCTGTGTGTGTGTCTCTCAGTGTGTGTCTGTGTGTGTGTCTCTAGGTGTGTCTCTAGGTGTCTGTGTGTGTCTGTGTGTGTGTGTGTCTGTGGCAAGGATTATTCAACATCGCCTTGCTAGGCACGCTGAGGAGAGACTTGCGGAACCCCAATGCGGTTTCAGGAAAGGGCGGTGCTGCACAGATGCCATATTTTCTGTCCGTCTGCTACAGCAGAGGTGTAGGGAATTCCAACAAGACCTACATCTCTGCTTTATTGACCTGGTCAAGGCCTATGATACCATCAATAGGCCTGGGCTCTGGGTTGTTCTTCGTGCTTTCGGAGTCCCTGACCCTCTGCTCACAATCATTAAGGACCTTCATGATGGTGAGCGGGCCCGGGTAAAACTACGTGGCCGGGAGTCGGAGCCTTTCCCTGTACACCTTGGGGTGCGACAGGGATGTCCTCTGGCTCCCACATTATTTAACATCTATTTCGACTGCGTAGTTCGTGAAGCCTTCAATAGCTGTACCGGGGGAATTTCCATTTGGTACAGATATAATGGGAAGCTGATCGACGCCCGGGTGCGATCAAGGGATGGCTCCTTATTGGCCAACCACGTTATGTATGCCGATGATTTGGTAATAGCTGCTCATTCAAAAGAGGAGTTGGAGACGCTGCTGCTGATACTGGAGCGTGCCACTAAGAGATGGGGCCTTACCATCAGCCCCACCAAAACTAAGCACCTGCCTGGGTATTTTGTACCATCGGACACTCCACCCCCAAAACTCCCAATCGGTGATGGGGAAGTTGTGGAGAGAGTGGAGAGTTTCCCATACCTGGGTAGTGTGCTTATGACCAGCTCCAGTTTAACAGCAGAGGTCTCACTCCGAATCAGTCGAGCAGCAATATATTTTCATCGGTTGCGTAATGCTGTGTGGAAGCTACCTGGTCTGTCGCTCCGCACGAAGCTTCAGGTCTTCTCGGCCACGGTCATTCCCTCCCTTCTCTACGCTTGCGAAACGTGGACCCCCCTAATGGAGCATCTTCGCCGGTTGGAAACATTTAGGCTGGCCTGCCTACGATCCATCCTGGGTTTAACCAGGCTGGATTGTGTGAGGAGCTCACAAATCCTTGAAAGATCTGGGCAAAGTCCCATCGGTGAGCTCCTCCGGCAGGCAAGGCTGCGTTGGCTGGGTCATGTAGCCCGCATGCCCAGCCACCGCATGCCTAAACAGCTTTTATTCGGCCGGATCGAGGGGGCTAAACGGGCGCAGCACGGGCTAGAGAAGAGATGGAGTGATGTGGTACAGTAGGACGTGGAGCTGAGTGGACTTGCCGATGACTGGTACCAGCGGTGTCAAGATCGGCCTCAGTGGAGGAGGCTCGTGAAGGACGCTACTGGGCAGTTGGAGGCAGTCGCCCTACAACAACAACGGAGGGCGGAGGAGTGACGCTCACAACAATGAGCGGAGCGCCGGGTGACTAAAGCACAGCAAGTTGGTACAGTAGGGGGCAAAGGTGGTGCATCAGCCAGTCATCTCGGTCATCTCGGTCAGTCGACCAGTAGCACCTGCTGGGTCTGCCCCGTGACCTCCTGCCAGCGGGCGTTCGACACTTCACGTGGCCTCAAGGTGCACTTGGCCTGGCACAAGCGTCGTGGTGACGTCACCGCCACTTAGTGGCGAATGGCGGTTGTTGTTGTTGTGTGTCTGTGTGTGTCTCTCTGTGTGTGTCTGTGTGTGTGTCTGTGTGTGTGTCTCTCTGTTGGTGTCTCTGTGTGTGTCTGTGTGTGTGTCTCTGTGTGTGTCTGTGTGTGTCTGTGTGTGTGTCTCTCTGTGTGTGTCTGTGTGTGCGTTTGTGTGTGCGTCTCTCTGTTTGTGTCTCTGTGTGTGTCTGTGTGTGTGTCTCTGTGTGTGTCTGTGTGTGTGTCTGTGTGTGTGTCTCTCTGTGTGGCTGTGTGTGTGTCTGTGTGTGTCTCTAGGTGTCTGTGTGTGTCTGTGTGTGTGTGTCTCTCT